>NW_027010063.1:0-35828 GCF_036934945.1 Oncorhynchus masou masou
GTGAATATAACTAGTTTGCTCTATATATGATTTGCATTAGTCAACTCTTCAATTGAAGTCGGACGTTTACATTTACTTAGGTTGAAGTCACAAAAAAATTGATTTTCAACCACTCCACAAATGTCTTGTTAATTAACAAACAAATGTTTTGAGAAGTCAGTTAGGACAACTACTTCGTGCAGTCAACAGACAACAGTCACTTTTCCAACAACTCTTCATTTCACTTATTATTCACTGTATCATAATTCAAGTGGTTCAGAAGATGTTATTATTAATTATTATGTTTTTATTGTATTTGTATTATTATAATTATTTTATATATATATATATATATATATATATATATATATATATAATATATATATATATATATATATATATAATTTAAACCTGTCACATGTGGAATGTTGCTTGATTGAAAAACATGAAAACTTTAAAAATATAAGATGTTATTTTTAGAGTATTTTAACTAAGCAACTTTTTATATGATTTTTCTGGGTAATGGACTTTAAAAGCTATTAAAACTATATATATATGAATAGAACTAGTCTGGGTGAATGGACTTTAAAAGCTATTAAAACTATATATATGAATAGAACTAGTCTGGGTGAATGGACTTTAAAAGCTATTAAAACTATATATATGAATAGAACTAGTCTGGGTGAATGGACTTTAACAGCTATTAAAACTATATATATGAATAGAACTAGTCTGGGTGAATGGACTTTAAAAGCTATTAAAACTATATATATGAATAGAACTAGTCTGGGTGAATGGACTTTAAAAGCTATTAAAACTATATATATGAATAGAACTAGTCTGGGTGAATGGACTTTAAAAGCTATTAAAACTATGTATATATGAATAGAACTAGTCTGGGTGAATGGACTTTAACAGCTATTAAAACTATTTAGATGATTAGAACTAGTCAACTCTATATATGATTAGAACTTGTCTGGGTGAATGGACTTTAAAAGCTATTAAAACTATATATATGAATAGAACTAGTCTGGGTGAATGGACTTTAAAAGCTATTAAAACAATATATATGAATAGAACTAGTCTGGGTGAATGGACTTTAACAGCTATTAAAACTATATATATGAATAGAACTAGTCTGGGTGAATGGACTTTAAAAGCTATTAAAACTATATATATGAATAGAACTAGTCTGGGTGAATGGACTTTAAAAGCTATTAAAACTATATATATGAATAGAACTAGTCTGGGTGAATGGACTTTAAAAGCTATTAAAACTATATATATGAATAGAACTAGTCTGGGTGAATGAATGGACTTTAAAAGCTATTAAAACTATATATAAGAATAGAACTAGTCTGGGTGAATGAATGGACTTTAAAAGCTATTAAAACTATATATATGAATAGAACTAGTCTGGGTGAATGGACTTTAAAAGCTATTAAAACTATATATATGAATAGAACTAGTCTGGGTGAATGGACTTTAAAAGCTATTAAAACTATATATATGAATAGAACTAGTCTGGATGAATGGACTTTAAAAGCTATTAAAACTATATATATATGAATAGAACTAGTCTGGGTGAATGGACTTTAAAAGCTATTAAAACTATGTATATATGAATAGAACTAGTCTGGGTGAATGGACTTTAACAGCTATTAAAACTATTTAGATGATTAGAACTAGTCAACTCTATATATGATTAGAACTTGTCTGGGTGAATGGACTTTAAAAGCTATTAAAACTATATATATGAATAGAACTAGTCTGGGTGAATGGACTTTAAAAGCTATTAAAACAATATATATGAATAGAACTAGTCTGGGTGAATGGACTTTAACAGCTATTAAAACTATATATATGAATAGAACTAGTCTGGGTGAATGGACTTTAAAAGCTATTAAAACTATATATATGAATAGAACTAGTCTGGGTGAATGGACTTTAAAAGCTATTAAAACTATATATATGAATAGAACTAGTCTGGGTGAATGGACTTTAAAAGCTATTAAAACTATATATATGAATAGAACTAGTCTGGGTGAATGAATGGACTTTAAAAGCTATTAAAACTATATATAAGAATAGAACTAGTCTGGGTGAATGAATGGACTTTAAAAGCTATTAAAACTATATATATGAATAGAACTAGTCTGGGTGAATGGACTTTAAAAGCTATTAAAACTATATATATGAATAGAACTAGTCTGGGTGAATGGACTTTAAAAGCTATTAAAACTATATATATGAATAGAACTAGTCTGGGTGAATGGACTTTAAAAGCTATTAAAACTATATATATGAATAGAACTAGTCTGGGTGAATGGACTTTAAAAGCTATTAAAACTATATACATGAATAGAACTAGTCTGGTGAATGGACTTTAAAAGCTATTAAAACTATATACATGAATAGAACTAGTCTGGGTGAATGGACTTTAAAAGCTATTAAAACTATATATATGAATAGAACTAGTCTGGGTGAATGAATGGACTTTAAAAGCTATTAAAACTATATATATGAATAGAACTAGTCTGGGTGAATGGACTTTAAAAGCTATTAAAACTATATATATGAATAGAACTAGTCTGGGTGAATGGACTTTAAAAGCTATTAAAACTATATATATGAATAGAACTAGTCTGGGTGAATGGACTTTAAAAGCTATTAAAACTATATATATGAATAGAACTAGTCTGGGTGAATGGACTTTAAAAGCTATTAAAACTATATATATGAATAGAACTAGTCTGGGTGAATGAATGGACTTTAAAAGCTATTAAAACTATATATAAGAATAGAACTAGTCTGGGTGAATGAATGGACTTTAAAAGCTATTAAAACTATATATATGAATAGAACTAGTCTGGGTGAATGAATGGACTTTAAAAGCTATTAAAACTATATATAAGAATAGAACTAGTCTGGGTGAATGAATGGACTTTAAAAGCTATTAAAACTATATATATGAATAGAACTAGTCTGGGTGAATGGACTTTAAAAGCTATTAAAACTATATATGAATAGAACTAGTCTGGGTGAATGGACTTTAAAAGCTATTAAAACTATATATATGAATAGAACTAGTCTGGGTGAATGGACTTTAAAAGCTATTAAAACTATATATATGAATAGAACTAGTCTGGGTGAATGGACTTTAAAAGCTATTAAAACTATATACATGAATAGAACTAGTCTGGGTGAATGGACTTTAAAAGCTATTAAAACTATATACATGAATAGAACTAGTCTGGGTGAATGGACTTTAAAAGCTATTAAAACTATATATATGAATAGAACTAGTCTGGGTGAATGAATGGACTTTAAAAGCTATTAAAACTATATATATGAATAGAACTAGTCTGGGTGAATGGACTTTAAAAGCTATTAAAACTATATATATGAATAGAACTAGTCTGGGTGAATGGACTTTAAAAGCTATTAAAACTATATATATGAATAGAACTAGTCTGGGTGAATGGACTTTAAAAGCTATTAAAACTATATATATGAATAGAACTAGTCTGGGTGAATGGACTTTAAAAGCTATTAAAACTATATATATGAATAGAACTAGTCTGGGTGAATGAATGGACTTTAAAAGCTATTAAAACTATATATAAGAATAGAACTAGTCTGGGTGAATGAATGGACTTTAAAAGCTATTAAAACTATATATATGAATAGAACTAGTCTGGGTGAATGGACTTTAAAAGCTATTAAAACTATATATATGAATAGAACTAGTCTGGGTGAATGGACTTTAAAAGCTATTAAAACTATATATATGAATAGAACTAGTCTGGGTGAATGGACTTTAAAAGCTATTAAAACTATGTATATATGAATAGAACTAGTCTGGGTGAATGGACTTCAACAGCTATTAAAACTATATATATGAAAAGAACTAGTCTGGGTGAAGGGACTTTAAAAGCTATTAAAACTATATATATGAATAGAACTAGTCTGGGTGAATGGACTTTAAAAGCTATTAAAACTATATATATGAATAGAACTAGTCTGGGTGAATGGACTTTAACAGCTATTAAAACTATTTAGATGATTAGAACTAGTCAACTCTATATATGATTAGAACTTGTCTGGGTGAATGGACTTTAAAAGCTATTAAAACTATATATGAATAGAACTAGTCTGGGTGAATGGACTTTAAAAGCTATTCAAACTATATATGAATAGAACTAGTCTGGGTGAATGGACTTTAAAAGCTATTAAAACTATGTATATATGAATAGAACTAGTCTGGGTGAATGGACTTTAACAGCTATTAAAACTATATATATGAATAGAACTAGTCTGGGTGAATGGACTTTAAAAGCTATTAAAACTATATATATGAATAGAACTAGTCTGGGTGAATGGACTTTAAAAGCTATTAAAACTATATATATGAATAGAACTAGTCTGGGTGAATGGACTTTAAAAGCTATTAAAACTATATATATGAATAGAACTAGTCTGGGTGAATGGACTTTAAAAGCTATTAAAACTATATATATGAATAGAACTAGTCTGGGTGAATGGACTTTAAAAGCTATTAAAACTATATATATGAATAGAACTAGTCTGGGTGAATGGACTTTAACAGCTATTAAAACTATATATATGAATAGAACTAGTCTGGGTGAATGGACTTTAAAAGCTATTAAAACCATATATATGAATAGAACTAGTCTGGGTGAATGGACTTTAAAAGCTATTAAAACTATATATATGAATAGAACTAGTCTGGGTGAATGGACTTTAAAAGCTATTAAAACTATATATATGAATAGAACTAGTCTGGGTGAATGGACTTTAAAAGCTATTAAAACTATATATATATGAATAGAACTAGTCTGGGTGAATGGACTTTAAAAGCTATTAAAACTATATATATGAATAGAACTAGTCTGGGTGAATGGACTTTAAAAGCTATTAAAACTATATATATGAATAGAACTAGTCTGTGTGAATGGACTTTAAAAGCTATTAAAACTATATATATGAATAGAACTAGTCTGGGTGAATGGACTTTAAAAGCTATTAAAACTATATATATGAATAGAACTAGTCTGGGTGAATGGACTTTAAAAGCTATTAAAACTATATATATGAATAGAACTAGTCTGGGTGAATGGACTTTAAAAGCTATTAAAACTATATATATGAATAGAACTAGTCTGGGTGAATGGACTTTAAAAGCTATTAAAACTATATATATGAATAGAACTAGTCTGGGTGAATGGACTTTAAAGCTATTAAAACTATATATGAATAGAACTAGTCTGGGTGAATGGACTTTAAAAGCTATTAAAACTATATATATATGAATAGAACTAGTCTGGGTGAATGGACTTTAAAAGCTATTAAAACTATATATATGAATAGAACTAGTCTGGGTGAATGGACTTTAAAAGCTATTCAAACTATATATATGAATAGAACTAGTCTGGGTGAATGGACTTTAAAAGCTATTAAAACTATGTATATATGAATAGAACTAGTCTGGGTGAATGGACTTTAAAAGCTATTAAAACTATATATATGAATAGAACTAGTCTGGGTGAATGGACTTTAAAAGCTATTAAAACTATATATATGAATAGAACTAGTCTGGGTGAATGGACTTTAAAAGCTATTAAAACTATATATATGAATAGAACTAGTCTGGGTGAATGGACTTTAAAAGCTATTAAAACTATATATATGAATAGAACTAGTCTGGGTGAATGGACTTTAAAAGCTATTAAAACTATATATATGAATAGAACTAGTCTGGGTGAATGGACTTTAAAAGCTATTAAAACTATATATATGAATAGAACTAGTCTGGGTGAATGGACTTTAAAAGCTATTAAAACTATGTATATATGAATAGAACTAGTCTGGGTGAATGGACTTTAACAGCTATTAAAACAATATATATGAATAGAACTAGTCTGGGTGAATGGACTTTAAAAGCTATTAAAACCATATATATGAATAGAACTAGTCTGGGTGAATGGACTTTAAAAGCTATTAAAACTATATATATGAATAGAACTAGTCTGGGTGAATGGACTTTAAAAGCTATTAAAACTATATATATGAATAGAACTAGTCTGGGTGAATGGACTTTAAATGCTATTAAAACTATATATATGAATAGAACTATTCTGGGTGAATGGACTTTAAAAGCTATTAAAACTATATAGATGAATAGAACTAGTCTGGGTGAATGAATGGACTTTAAAAGCTATTAAAACTATATATAAGAATAGAACTAGTCTGGGTGAATGAATGGACTTTAAAAGCTATTAAAACTATATATATGAATAGAACTAGTCTGGGTGAATGGACTTTAAAAGCTATTAAAACTATATATATGAATAGAACTAGTCTGGGTGAATGGACTTTAAAAGCTATTAAAACTATATATATGAATAGAACTAGTCTGGGTGAATGGACTTTAAATGCTATTAAAACTATATATATGAATAGAACTATTCTGGGTGAATGGACTTTAAAAGCTATTAAAACTATATATATGAATAGAACTAGTCTGGGTGAATGAATGGACTTTAAAAGCTATTAAAACTATATATAAGAATAGAACTAGTCTGGGTGAATGAATGGACTTTAAAAGCTATTAAAACTATATATATGAATAGAACTAGTCTGGGTGAATGGACTTTAAAAGCTATTAAAACTATATATATGAATAGAACTAGTCTGGGTGAATGGACTTTAAAAGCTATTAAAACTATATATATGAATAGAACTAGTCTGGGTGAATGAATGGACTTTAAAAGCTATTAAAACTATATATAAGAATAGAACTAGTCTGGGTGAATGAATGGACTTTAAAAGCTATTAAAACTATATATATGAATAGAACTAGTCTGGGTGAATGGACTTTAAAAGCTATTAAAACTATATATATGAATAGAACTAGTCTGGGTGAATGGACTTTAAAAGCTATTAAAACTATATATATGAATAGAACTAGTCTGGGTGAATGGACTTTAAAAGCTATTAAAACTATGTATATATGAATAGAACTAGTCTGGGTGAATGGACTTCAACAGCTATTAAAACTATATATATGAAAAGAACTAGTCTGGGTGAAGGGACTTTAAAAGCTATTAAAACTATATATATGAATAGAACTAGTCTGGGTGAATGGACTTTAAAAGCTATTAAAACTATATATATGAATAGAACTAGTCTGGGTGAATGGACTTTAACAGCTATTAAAACTATTTAGATGATTAGAACTAGTCAACTCTATATATGATTAGAACTTGTCTGGGTGAATGGACTTTAAAAGCTATTAAAACTATATATATGAATAGAACTAGTCTGGGTGAATGGACTTTAAAAGCTATTCAAACTATATATATGAATAGAACTAGTCTGGGTGAATGGACTTTAAAAGCTATTAAAACTATGTATATATGAATAGAACTAGTCTGGGTGAATGGACTTTAACAGCTATTAAAACTATATATATGAATAGAACTAGTCTGGGTGAATGGACTTTAAAAGCTATTAAAACTATATATATGAATAGAACTAGTCTGGGTGAATGGACTTTAAAAGCTATTAAAACTATATATATGAATAGAACTAGTCTGGGTGAATGGACTTTAAAAGCTATTAAAACTATATATATGAATAGAACTAGTCTGGGTGAATGGACTTTAAAAGCTATTAAAACTATATATATGAATAGAACTAGTCTGGGTGAATGGACTTTAAAAGCTATTAAAACTATATATATGAATAGAACTAGTCTGGGTGAATGGACTTTAACAGCTATTAAAACTATATATATGAATAGAACTAGTCTGGGTGAATGGACTTTAAAAGCTATTAAAACCATATATATGAATAGAACTAGTCTGGGTGAATGGACTTTAAAAGCTATTAAAACTATATATATGAATAGAACTAGTCTGGGTGAATGGACTTTAAAAGCTATTAAAACTATATATATGAATAGAACTAGTCTGGGTGAATGGACTTTAAAAGCTATTAAAACTATATATATATGAATAGAACTAGTCTGGGTGAATGGACTTTAAAAGCTATTAAAACTATATATATGAATAGAACTAGTCTGGGTGAATGGACTTTAAAAGCTATTAAAACTATATATATGAATAGAACTAGTCTGTGTGAATGGACTTTAAAAGCTATTAAAACTATATATATGAATAGAACTAGTCTGGGTGAATGGACTTTAAAAGCTATTAAAACTATATATATGAATAGAACTAGTCTGGGTGAATGGACTTTAAAAGCTATTAAAACTATATATATGAATAGAACTAGTCTGGGTGAATGGACTTTAAAAGCTATTAAAACTATATATATGAATAGAACTAGTCTGGGTGAATGGACTTTAAAAGCTATTAAAACTATATATATGAATAGAACTAGTCTGGGTGAATGGACTTTAAAGCTATTAAAACTATATATATGAATAGAACTAGTCTGGGTGAATGGACTTTAAAAGCTATTAAAACTATATATATATGAATAGAACTAGTCTGGGTGAATGGACTTTAAAAGCTATTAAAACTATATATATGAATAGAACTAGTCTGGGTGAATGGACTTTAAAAGCTATTCAAACTATATATATGAATAGAACTAGTCTGGGTGAATGGACTTTAAAAGCTATTAAAACTATGTATATATGAATAGAACTAGTCTGGGTGAATGGACTTTAAAAGCTATTAAAACTATATATATGAATAGAACTAGTCTGGGTGAATGGACTTTAAAAGCTATTAAAACTATATATATGAATAGAACTAGTCTGGGTGAATGGACTTTAAAAGCTATTAAAACTATATATATGAATAGAACTAGTCTGGGTGAATGGACTTTAAAAGCTATTAAAACTATATATATGAATAGAACTAGTCTGGGTGAATGGACTTTAAAAGCTATTAAAACTATATATATGAATAGAACTAGTCTGGGTGAATGGACTTTAAAAGCTATTAAAACTATATATATGAATAGAACTAGTCTGGGTGAATGGACTTTAAAAGCTATTAAAACTATGTATATATGAATAGAACTAGTCTGGGTGAATGGACTTTAACAGCTATTAAAACAATATATATGAATAGAACTAGTCTGGGTGAATGGACTTTAAAAGCTATTAAAACCATATATATGAATAGAACTAGTCTGGGTGAATGGACTTTAAAAGCTATTAAAACTATATATATGAATAGAACTAGTCTGGGTGAATGGACTTTAAAAGCTATTAAAACTATATATATGAATAGAACTAGTCTGGGTGAATGGACTTTAAATGCTATTAAAACTATATATATGAATAGAACTATTCTGGGTGAATGGACTTTAAAAGCTATTAAAACTATATAGATGAATAGAACTAGTCTGGGTGAATGGACTTTAAAATCTATTAAAACTATATATATGAATAGAACTAGTCTGGGTGAATGGACTTTAAAAGCTATTAAAACTATATATATGAATAGAACTAGTCTGGGTGAATGGACTTTAAAAGCTATTAAAACTATATATATGAATAGAACTAGTCTGGGTGAATGGACTTTAAAAGCTATTAAAACTATATATATGAATAGAACTAGTCTGGGTGAATGGACTTTAAAAGCTATTAAAACTATATATATGAATAGAACTAGTCTGGGTGAATGGACTTTAAAAGCTATTAAAACTATATATATGAATAGAACTAGTCTGGGTGAATGGACTTTAAAAGCTATTAAAACTATATATATGAATAGAACTAGTCTGGGTGAATGGACTTTAAAAGCTATTAAAACTATATATATGAATAGAACTAGTCTGGGTGAATGGACTTTAAAGCTATTAAAACTATATATATATGAATAGAACTAGTCAACTCTATATGAATAGAACTAGTCTGGGTGAATGGACTTTAACAGCTATTAAAACTATTTAGATGATTAGAACTAGTCAACTCTATATATGATTAGAACTTGTCTGGGTGAATGGACTTTAAAAGCTATTAAAACTATATATATGAATAGAACTAGTCTGGGTGAATGGACTTTAAAAGCTATTAAAACTATATATATGAATAGAACTAGTCTGGGTGAATGGACTTTAAAAGCTATTAAAACTATATATATGAATAGAACTAGTCTGGGTGAATGAATGGACTTTAAAAGCTATTAAAACTATGTATATATGAATAGAACTAGTCTGGGTGAATGGACTTTAACAGCTATTAAAACTATGTATATATGAATATAACTTGTCTGGGTGAATGGACTTTAAAAGCTATTAAAACTATATATATGAATAGAACTAGTCTGGGTGAATGGACTTTAAAATCTATTAAAACTATATATATGAATAGAACTTGTCTGGGTGATTGGACTTTAAAAGCTATTCAAACTATATATATGAATAGAACTAGTCTGGGTGAATGGACTTTAAAAGCTATTAAAACTATGTATATATGAATATAACTTGTCTGGGTGAATGGACTTTAAAAGCTATTAAAACTATATATATGAATAGAACTAGTCTGGGTGAATGGACTTTAAAATCTATTAAAACTATATATATGAATAGAACTTGTCTGGGTGAATGGACTTTAAAAGCTATTAAAACTATATATATGAATAGAACTAGTCTGGGTGAATGGACTTTAACAGCTATTAAAACTATATATATGAATAGAACTAGTCTGGGTGAATGGACTTTAAAAGCTATTAAAACTATATATATGAATAGAACTAGTCTGGGTGAATGGACTTTAAAATCTATTAAAACTATATATATGAATAGAACTAGTCTGGGTGAATGGACTTTAAAAGCTATTAAAACTATATATATGAATAGAACTAGTCTGGGTGAATGGACTTTAAAAGCTATTAAAACTATATATATGAATAGAACTAGTCTGGGTGAATGGACTTTAAAAGCTATTAAAACTATATATATGAATAGAACTAGTCTGGGTGAATGGACTTTAAAAGCTATTAAAACTATATATATGAATAGAACTAGTCTGGGTGAATGGACTTTAAAAGCTATTAAAACTATATATATGAATAGAACTAGTCTGGGTGAATGGACTTTAAAAGCTATTAAAACTATATATATGAATAGAACTAGTCTGGGTGAATGGACTTTAAAAGCTATTAAAACTATATATATGAATAGAACTAGTCTGGGTGAATGGACTTTAAAGCTATTAAAACTATATATATATGAATAGAACTAGTCAACTCTATATATGAATAGAACTAGTCTGGGTGAATGGACTTTAACAGCTATTAAAACTATTTAGATGATTAGAACTAGTCAACTCTATATATGATTAGAACTTGTCTGGGTGAATGGACTTTAAAAGCTATTAAAACTATATATGAATAGAACTAGTCTGGGTGAATGGACTTTAAAAGCTATTAAAACTATATATATGAATAGAACTAGTCTGGGTGAATGGACTTTAAAAGCTATTAAAACTATATATATGAATAGAACTAGTCTGGGTGAATGAATGGACTTTAAAAGCTATTAAAACTATGTATATATGAATAGAACTAGTCTGGGTGAATGGACTTTAACAGCTATTAAAACTATGTATATATGAATATAACTTGTCTGGGTGAATGGACTTTAAAAGCTATTAAAACTATATATATGAATAGAACTAGTCTGGGTGAATGGACTTTAAAATCTATTAAAACTATATATATGAATAGAACTTGTCTGGGTGATTGGACTTTAAAAGCTATTCAAACTATATATATGAATAGAACTAGTCTGGGTGAATGGACTTTAAAAGCTATTAAAACTATGTATATATGAATAGAACTAGTCTGGGTGAATGGACTTTAAAAGCTATTAAAACTATATATGAATAGAACTAGTCTGGGTGAATGGACTTTAAAAGCTATTAAAACTATATATATGAATAGAACTAGTCTGGGTGAATGGACTTTAAAAGCTATTAAAACCATATATATGAATAGAACTAGTCTGGGTGAATGGACTTTAAAAGCTATTAAAACTATATATATGAATAGAACTAGTCTGGGTGAATGGACTTTAAAAGCTATTAAAACTATATATATGAATAGAACTAGTCTGGGTGAATGGACTTTAAAAGCTATTAAAACTATATATATGAATAGAACTATTCTGGGTGAATGGACTTTAAAAGCTATTAAAACTATATATATGAATAGAACTAGTCTGGGTGAATGGACTTTAAAAGCTATTAAAACTATATATATATGAATAGAACTAGTCTGGGTGAATGGACTTTAAAAGCTATTAAAACTATATATATGAATAGAACTAGTCTGGGTGAATGGACTTTAAAAGCTATTAAAACTATATATATGAATAGAACTAGTCTGGGTGAATGGACTTTAAAAGCTATTAAAACTATATATATGAATAGAACTAGTCTGGGTGAATGGACTTTAAAAGCTATTAAAACTATATATATGAATAGAACTAGTCTGGGTGAATGGACTTTAAAAGCTATTAAAACTATATATATGAATAGAACTAGTCTGGGTGAATGGACTTTAAAAGCTATTAAAACTATATATATGAATAGAACTAGTCTGGGTGAATGGACTTTAAAAGCTATTAAAACTATATATATGAATAGAACTAGTCTGGGTGAATGGACTTTAAAGCTATTAAAACTATATATATATGAATAGAACTAGTCAACTCTATATATGAATAGAACTAGTCTGGGTGAATGGACTTTAACAGCTATTAAAACTATTTAGATGATTAGAACTAGTCAACTCTATATATGATTAGAACTTGTCTGGGTGAATGGACTTTAAAAGCTATTAAAACTATATATATGAATAGAACTAGTCTGGGTGAATGGACTTTAAAAGCTATTAAAACTATATATATGAATAGAACTAGTCTGGGTGAATGGACTTTAAAAGCTATTAAAACTATATATATGAATAGAACTAGTCTGGGTGAATGAATGGACTTTAAAAGCTATTAAAACTATGTATATGAATAGAACTAGTCTGGGTGAATGGACTTTAAAAAAGCTATTAAAACTATATATATGAATAGAACTAGTCTGGGTGAATGGACTTTAAAAGCTATTAAAACTATATATATATGAATAGAACTAGTCTGGGTGAATGGACTTTAAAAGCTATTAAAACTATATATATGAATAGAACTAGTCTGGGTGAATGGACTTTAAAAGCTATTAAAACTATATATATGAATAGAACTAGTCTGGGTGAATGGACTTTAAAAGCTATTAAAACTATATATATGAATAGAACTAGTCTGGGTGAATGGACTTTAAAAGCTATTAAAACTATATATATGAATAGAACTAGTCTGGGTGAATGGACTTTAAAAGCTATTAAAACTATGTATATATGAATAGAACTAGTCTGGGTGAATGGACTTTAACAGCTATTAAAACAATATATATGAATAGAACTAGTCTGGGTGAATGGACTTTAAAAGCTATTAAAACCATATATATGAATAGAACTAGTCTGGGTGAATGGACTTTAAAAGCTATTAAAACTATATATATGAATAGAACTAGTCTGGGTGAATGGACTTTAAAAGCTATTAAAACTATATATATGAATAGAACTAGTCTGGGTGAATGGACTTTAAATGCTATTAAAACTATATATATGAATAGAACTATTCTGGGTGAATGGACTTTAAAAGCTATTAAAACTATATAGATGAATAGAACTAGTCTGGGTGAATGGACTTTAAAATCTATTAAAACTATATATATGAATAGAACTAGTCTGGGTGAATGGACTTTAAAAGCTATTAAAACTATATATATGAATAGAACTAGTCTGGGTGAATGGACTTTAAAAGCTATTAAAACTATATATATGAATAGAACTAGTCTGGGTGAATGGACTTTAAAAGCTATTAAAACTATATATATGAATAGAACTAGTCTGGGTGAATGGACTTTAAAAGCTATTAAAACTATATATATGAATAGAACTAGTCTGGGTGAATGGACTTTAAAAGCTATTAAAACTATATATATGAATAGAACTAGTCTGGGTGAATGGACTTTAAAAGCTATTAAAACTATATATATGAATAGAACTAGTCTGGGTGAATGGACTTTAAAAGCTATTAAAACTATATATATGAATAGAACTAGTCTGGGTGAATGGACTTTAAAGCTATTAAAACTATATATATATGAATAGAACTAGTCAACTCTATATATGAATAGAACTAGTCTGGGTGAATGGACTTTAACAGCTATTAAAACTATTTAGATGATTAGAACTAGTCAACTCTATATATGATTAGAACTTGTCTGGGTGAATGGACTTTAAAAGCTATTAAAACTATATATATGAATAGAACTAGTCTGGGTGAATGGACTTTAAAAGCTATTAAAACTATATATATGAATAGAACTAGTCTGGGTGAATGGACTTTAAAAGCTATTAAAACTATATATATGAATAGAACTAGTCTGGGTGAATGAATGGACTTTAAAAGCTATTAAAACTATGTATATATGAATAGAACTAGTCTGGGTGAATGGACTTTAACAGCTATTAAAACTATGTATATATGAATATAACTTGTCTGGGTGAATGGACTTTAAAAGCTATTAAAACTATATATATGAATAGAACTAGTCTGGGTGAATGGACTTTAAAATCTATTAAAACTATATATATGAATAGAACTTGTCTGGGTGATTGGACTTTAAAAGCTATTCAAACTATATATATGAATAGAACTAGTCTGGGTGAATGGACTTTAAAAGCTATTAAAACTATGTATATATGAATAGAACTAGTCTGGGTGAATGGACTTTAAAAGCTATTAAAACTATATATATGAATAGAACTAGTCTGGGTGAATGGACTTTAAAAGCTATTAAAACTATATATATGAATAGAACTAGTCTGGGTGAATGGACTTTAAAAGCTATTAAAACCATATATATGAATAGAACTAGTCTGGGTGAATGGACTTTAAAAGCTATTAAAACTATATATATGAATAGAACTAGTCTGGGTGAATGGACTTTAAAAGCTATTAAAACTATATATATGAATAGAACTAGTCTGGGTGAATGGACTTTAAAAGCTATTAAAACTATATATATGAATAGAACTATTCTGGGTGAATGGACTTTAAAAGCTATTAAAACTATATATATGAATAGAACTAGTCTGGGTGAATGGACTTTAAAAGCTATTAAAACTATATATATATGAATAGAACTAGTCTGGGTGAATGGACTTTAAAAGCTATTAAAACTATATATATGAATAGAACTAGTCTGGGTGAATGGACTTTAAAAGCTATTAAAACTATATATATGAATAGAACTAGTCTGGGTGAATGGACTTTAAAAGCTATTAAAACTATATATATGAATAGAACTAGTCTGGGTGAATGGACTTTAAAAGCTATTAAAACTATATATATGAATAGAACTAGTCTGGGTGAATGGACTTTAAAAGCTATTAAAACTATATATATATGAATAGAACTAGTCTGGGTGAATGGACTTTAACAGCTATTAAAACTATATATATGAATAGAACTAGTCTGGGTGAATGGACTTTAAAAGCTATTAAAACCATATATATGAATAGAACTAGTCTGGGTGAATGGACTTTAAAAGCTATTAAAACTATATATATGAATAGAACTAGTCTGGGTGAATGGACTTTAAAAGCTATTAAAACTATATATATGAATAGAACTAGTCTGGGTGAATGGACTTTAAAAGCTATTAAAACTATATATATATGAATAGAACTAGTCTGGGTGAATGGACTTTAAAAGCTATTAAAACTATATATATGAATAGAACTAGTCTGGGTGAATGGACTTTAAAAGCTATTAAAACTATATATATGAATAGAACTAGTCTGTGTGAATGGACTTTAAAAGCTATTAAAACTATATATATGAATAGAACTAGTCTGGGTGAATGGACTTTAAAAGCTATTAAAACTATATATATGAATAGAACTAGTCTGGGTGAATGGACTTTAAAAGCTATTAAAACTATATATATGAATAGAACTAGTCTGGGTGAATGGACTTTAAAAGCTATTAAAACTATATATATGAATAGAACTAGTCTGGGTGAATGGACTTTAAAAGCTATTAAAACTATATATATGAATAGAACTAGTCTGGGTGAATGGACTTTAAAGCTATTAAAACTATATATATGAATAGAACTAGTCTGGGTGAATGGACTTTAAAAGCTATTAAAACTATATATATATGAATAGAACTAGTCTGGGTGAATGGACTTTAAAAGCTATTAAAACTATATATATGAATAGAACTAGTCTGGGTGAATGGACTTTAAAAGCTATTCAAACTATATATATGAATAGAACTAGTCTGGGTGAATGGACTTTAAAAGCTATTAAAACTATGTATATATGAATAGAACTAGTCTGGGTGAATGGACTTTAAAAGCTATTAAAACTATATATATGAATAGAACTAGTCTGGGTGAATGGACTTTAAAAGCTATTAAAACTATATATATGAATAGAACTAGTCTGGGTGAATGGACTTTAAAAGCTATTAAAACTATATATATGAATAGAACTAGTCTGGGTGAATGGACTTTAAAAGCTATTAAAACTATATATATGAATAGAACTAGTCTGGGTGAATGGACTTTAAAAGCTATTAAAACTATATATATGAATAGAACTAGTCTGGGTGAATGGACTTTAAAAGCTATTAAAACTATATATATGAATAGAACTAGTCTGGGTGAATGGACTTTAAAAGCTATTAAAACTATGTATATATGAATAGAACTAGTCTGGGTGAATGGACTTTAACAGCTATTAAAACAATATATATGAATAGAACTAGTCTGGGTGAATGGACTTTAAAAGCTATTAAAACCATATATATGAATAGAACTAGTCTGGGTGAATGGACTTTAAAAGCTATTAAAACTATATATATGAATAGAACTAGTCTGGGTGAATGGACTTTAAAAGCTATTAAAACTATATATATGAATAGAACTAGTCTGGGTGAATGGACTTTAAATGCTATTAAAACTATATATATGAATAGAACTATTCTGGGTGAATGGACTTTAAAAGCTATTAAAACTATATAGATGAATAGAACTAGTCTGGGTGAATGGACTTTAAAATCTATTAAAACTATATATATGAATAGAACTAGTCTGGGTGAATGGACTTTAAAAGCTATTAAAACTATATATATGAATAGAACTAGTCTGGGTGAATGGACTTTAAAAGCTATTAAAACTATATATATGAATAGAACTAGTCTGGGTGAATGGACTTTAAAAGCTATTAAAACTATATATATGAATAGAACTAGTCTGGGTGAATGGACTTTAAAAGCTATTAAAACTATATATATGAATAGAACTAGTCTGGGTGAATGGACTTTAAAAGCTATTAAAACTATATATATGAATAGAACTAGTCTGGGTGAATGGACTTTAAAAGCTATTAAAACTATATATATGAATAGAACTAGTCTGGGTGAATGGACTTTAAAAGCTATTAAAACTATATATATGAATAGAACTAGTCTGGGTGAATGGACTTTAAAGCTATTAAAACTATATATATATGAATAGAACTAGTCAACTCTATATATGAATAGAACTAGTCTGGGTGAATGGACTTTAACAGCTATTAAAACTATTTAGATGATTAGAACTAGTCAACTCTATATATGATTAGAACTTGTCTGGGTGAATGGACTTTAAAAGCTATTAAAACTATATATATGAATAGAACTAGTCTGGGTGAATGGACTTTAAAAGCTATTAAAACTATATATATGAATAGAACTAGTCTGGGTGAATGGACTTTAAAAGCTATTAAAACTATATATATGAATAGAACTAGTCTGGGTGAATGAATGGACTTTAAAAGCTATTAAAACTATGTATATATGAATAGAACTAGTCTGGGTGAATGGACTTTAACAGCTATTAAAACTATGTATATATGAATATAACTTGTCTGGGTGAATGGACTTTAAAAGCTATTAAAACTATATATATGAATAGAACTAGTCTGGGTGAATGGACTTTAAAATCTATTAAAACTATATATATGAATAGAACTTGTCTGGGTGATTGGACTTTAAAAGCTATTCAAACTATATATATGAATAGAACTAGTCTGGGTGAATGGACTTTAAAAGCTATTAAAACTATGTATATATGAATATAACTTGTCTGGGTGAATGGACTTTAAAAGCTATTAAAACTATATATATGAATAGAACTAGTCTGGGTGAATGGACTTTAAAATCTATTAAAACTATATATATGAATAGAACTTGTCTGGGTGAATGGACTTTAAAAGCTATTAAAACTATATATATGAATAGAACTAGTCTGGGTGAATGGACTTTAACAGCTATTAAAACTATATATATGAATAGAACTAGTCTGGGTGAATGGACTTTAAAAGCTATTAAAACTATATATATGAATAGAACTAGTCTGGGTGAATGGACTTTAAAATCTATTAAAACTATATATATGAATAGAACTAGTCTGGGTGAATGGACTTTAAAAGCTATTAAAACTATATATATGAATAGAACTAGTCTGGGTGAATGGACTTTAAAAGCTATTAAAACTATATATATGAATAGAACTAGTCTGGGTGAATGGACTTTAAAAGCTATTAAAACTATATATATGAATAGAACTAGTCTGGGTGAATGGACTTTAAAAGCTATTAAAACTATATATATGAATAGAACTAGTCTGGGTGAATGGACTTTAAAAGCTATTAAAACTATATATATGAATAGAACTAGTCTGGGTGAATGGACTTTAAAAGCTATTAAAACTATATATATGAATAGAACTAGTCTGGGTGAATGGACTTTAAAAGCTATTAAAACTATATATATGAATAGAACTAGTCTGGGTGAATGGACTTTAAAGCTATTAAAACTATATATATATGAATAGAACTAGTAAACTCTATATATGAATAGAACTAGTCTGGGTGAATGGACTTTAACAGCTATTAAAACTATTTAGATGATTAGAACTAGTCAACTCTATATATGATTAGAACTTGTCTGGGTGAATGGACTTTAAAAGCTATTAAAACTATATATGAATAGAACTAGTCTGGGTGAATGGACTTTAAAAGCTATTAAAACTATATATATGAATAGAACTAGTCTGGGTGAATGGACTTTAAAAGCTATTAAAACTATATATATGAATAGAACTAGTCTGGGTGAATGAATGGACTTTAAAAGCTATTAAAACTATGTATATATGAATAGAACTAGTCTGGGTGAATGGACTTTAACAGCTATTAAAACTATGTATATATGAATATAACTTGTCTGGGTGAATGGACTTTAAAAGCTATTAAAACTATATATATGAATAGAACTAGTCTGGGTGAATGGACTTTAAAATCTATTAAAACTATATATATGAATAGAACTTGTCTGGGTGATTGGACTTTAAAAGCTATTCAAACTATATATATGAATAGAACTAGTCTGGGTGAATGGACTTTAAAAGCTATTAAAACTATGTATATATGAATAGAACTAGTCTGGGTGAATGGACTTTAAAAGCTATTAAAACTATATATATGAATAGAACTAGTCTGGGTGAATGGACTTTAAAAGCTATTAAAACTATATATATGAATAGAACTAGTCTGGGTGAATGGACTTTAAAAGCTATTAAAACCATATATATGAATAGAACTAGTCTGGGTGAATGGACTTTAAAAGCTATTAAAACTATATATATGAATAGAACTAGTCTGGGTGAATGGACTTTAAAAGCTATTAAAACTATATATATGAATAGAACTAGTCTGGGTGAATGGACTTTAAAAGCTATTAAAACTATATATATGAATAGAACTATTCTGGGTGAATGGACTTTAAAAGCTATTAAAACTATATATATGAATAGAACTAGTCTGGGTGAATGGACTTTAAAAGCTATTAAAACTATATATATATGAATAGAACTAGTCTGGGTGAATGGACTTTAAAAGCTATTAAAACTATATATATGAATAGAACTAGTCTGGGTGAATGGACTTTAAAAGCTATTAAAACTATATATATGAATAGAACTAGTCTGGGTGAATGGACTTTAAAAGCTATTAAAACTATATATATGAATAGAACTAGTCTGGGTGAATGGACTTTAAAAGCTATTAAAACTATATATATGAATAGAACTAGTCTGGGTGAATGGACTTTAAAAGCTATTAAAACTATATATATGAATAGAACTAGTCTGGGTGAATGGACTTTAAAAGCTATTAAAACTATATATATGAATAGAACTAGTCTGGGTGAATGGACTTTAAAAGCTATTAAAACTATATATATGAATAGAACTAGTCTGGGTGAATGGACTTTAAAGCTATTAAAACTATATATATATGAATAGAACTAGTCAACTCTATATATGAATAGAACTAGTCTGGGTGAATGGACTTTAACAGCTATTAAAACTATTTAGATGATTAGAACTAGTCAACTCTATATATGATTAGAACTTGTCTGGGTGAATGGACTTTAAAAGCTATTAAAACTATATATATGAATAGAACTAGTCTGGGTGAATGGACTTTAAAAGCTATTAAAACTATATATATGAATAGAACTAGTCTGGGTGAATGGACTTTAAAAGCTATTAAAACTATATATATGAATAGAACTAGTCTGGGTGAATGAATGGACTTTAAAAGCTATTAAAACTATGTATATGAATAGAACTAGTCTGGGTGAATGGACTTTAAAAGCTATTAAAACTATATATATGAATAGAACTAGTCTGGGTGAATGGACTTTAAAAGCTATTAAAACTATATATATATGAATAGAACTAGTCTGGGTGAATGGACTTTAAAAGCTATTAAAACTATATATATGAATAGAACTAGTCTGGGTGAATGGACTTTAAAAGCTATTAAAACTATATATATGAATAGAACTAGTCTGGGTGAATGGACTTTAAAAGCTATTAAAACTATATATATGAATAGAACTAGTCTGGGTGAATGGACTTTAAAAGCTATTAAAACTATATATATGAATAGAACTAGTCTGGGTGAATGGACTTTAAAAGCTATTAAAACTATGTATATATGAATAGAACTAGTCTGGGTGAATGGACTTTAACAGCTATTAAAACAATATATATGAATAGAACTAGTCTGGGTGAATGGACTTTAAAAGCTATTAAAACCATATATATGAATAGAACTAGTCTGGGTGAATGGACTTTAAAAGCTATTAAAACTATATATATGAATAGAACTAGTCTGGGTGAATGGACTTTAAAAGCTATTAAAACTATATATATGAATAGAACTAGTCTGGGTGAATGGACTTTAAATGCTATTAAAACTATATATATGAATAGAACTATTCTGGGTGAATGGACTTTAAAAGCTATTAAAACTATATAGATGAATAGAACTAGTCTGGGTGAATGGACTTTAAAATCTATTAAAACTATATATATGAATAGAACTAGTCTGGGTGAATGGACTTTAAAAGCTATTAAAACTATATATATGAATAGAACTAGTCTGGGTGAATGGACTTTAAAAGCTATTAAAACTATATATATGAATAGAACTAGTCTGGGTGAATGGACTTTAAAAGCTATTAAAACTATATATATGAATAGAACTAGTCTGGGTGAATGGACTTTAAAAGCTATTAAAACTATATATATGAATAGAACTAGTCTGGGTGAATGGACTTTAAAAGCTATTAAAACTATATATATGAATAGAACTAGTCTGGGTGAATGGACTTTAAAAGCTATTAAAACTATATATATGAATAGAACTAGTCTGGGTGAATGGACTTTAAAAGCTATTAAAACTATATATATGAATAGAACTAGTCTGGGTGAATGGACTTTAAAGCTATTAAAACTATATATATATGAATAGAACTAGTCAACTCTATATATGAATAGAACTAGTCTGGGTGAATGGACTTTAACAGCTATTAAAACTATTTAGATGATTAGAACTAGTCAACTCTATATATGATTAGAACTTGTCTGGGTGAATGGACTTTAAAAGCTATTAAAACTATATATATGAATAGAACTAGTCTGGGTGAATGGACTTTAAAAGCTATTAAAACTATATATGAATAGAACTAGTCTGGGTGAATGGACTTTAAAAGCTATTAAAACTATATATATGAATAGAACTAGTCTGGGTGAATGAATGGACTTTAAAAGCTATTAAAACTATGTATATATGAATAGAACTAGTCTGGGTGAATGGACTTTAACAGCTATTAAAACTATGTATATATGAATATAACTTGTCTGGGTGAATGGACTTTAAAAGCTATTAAAACTATATATATGAATAGAACTAGTCTGGGTGAATGGACTTTAAAATCTATTAAAACTATATATATGAATAGAACTTGTCTGGGTGATTGGACTTTAAAAGCTATTCAAACTATATATATGAATAGAACTAGTCTGGGTGAATGGACTTTAAAAGCTATTAAAACTATGTATATATGAATAGAACTAGTCTGGGTGAATGGACTTTAAAAGCTATTAAAACTATATATATGAATAGAACTAGTCTGGGTGAATGGACTTTAAAAGCTATTAAAACTATATATATGAATAGAACTAGTCTGGGTGAATGGACTTTAAAAGCTATTAAAACCATATATATGAATAGAACTAGTCTGGGTGAATGGACTTTAAAAGCTATTAAAACTATATATATGAATAGAACTAGTCTGGGTGAATGGACTTTAAAAGCTATTAAAACTATATATATGAATAGAACTAGTCTGGGTGAATGGACTTTAAAAGCTATTAAAACTATATATATGAATAGAACTATTCTGGGTGAATGGACTTTAAAAGCTATTAAAACTATATATATGAATAGAACTAGTCTGGGTGAATGGACTTTAAAAGCTATTAAAACTATATATATATGAATAGAACTAGTCTGGGTGAATGGACTTTAAAAGCTATTAAAACTATATATATGAATAGAACTAGTCTGGGTGAATGGACTTTAAAAGCTATTAAAACTATATATATGAATAGAACTAGTCTGGGTGAATGGACTTTAAAAGCTATTAAAACTATATATATGAATAGAACTAGTCTGGGTGAATGGACTTTAAAAGCTATTAAAACTATATATATGAATAGAACTAGTCTGGGTGAATGGACTTTAAAAGCTATTAAAACTATATATATGAATAGAACTAGTCTGGGTGAATGGACTTTAAAAGCTATTAAAACTATATATATGAATAGAACTAGTCTGGGTGAATGGACTTTAAAAGCTATTAAAACTATATATATGAATAGAACTAGTCTGGGTGAATGGACTTTAAAGCTATTAAAACTATATATATATGAATAGAACTAGTCAACTCTATATATGAATAGAACTAGTCTGGGTGAATGGACTTTAACAGCTATTAAAACTATTTAGATGATTAGAACTAGTCAACTCTATATATGATTAGAACTTGTCTGGGTGAATGGACTTTAAAAGCTATTAAAACTATATATATGAATAGAACTAGTCTGGGTGAATGGACTTTAAAAGCTATTAAAACTATATATATGAATAGAACTAGTCTGGGTGAATGGACTTTAAAAGCTATTAAAACTATATATATGAATAGAACTAGTCTGGGTGAATGAATGGACTTTAAAAGCTATTAAAACTATGTATATATGAATAGAACTAGTCTGGGTGAATGGACTTTAACAGCTATTAAAACTATGTATATATGAATATAACTTGTCTGGGTGAATGGACTTTAAAAGCTATTAAAACTATATATATGAATAGAACTAGTCTGGGTGAATGGACTTTAAAAGCTATTAAAACTATATATATGAATAGAACTTGTCTGGGTGATTGGACTTTAAAAGCTATTAAAACTATATATATGAATAGAACTAGTCTGGGTGAATGGACTTTAAAAGCTATTAAAACTATATATATGAATAGAACTTGTCTGGGTGAATGGACTTTAAAAGCTATTAAAACTATATATATGAATAGAACTAGTCTGGGTGAATGGACTTTAACAGCTATTAAAACTATGTATATATGAATAGAACTAGTCTGGGTGAATGGACTTTAACAGCTATTAAAACTATATATATGAATAGAACTAGTCTGGGTGAATGGACTTTAACAGCTATTAAAACTATATATATGAATAGAACTAGTCTGGGTGAATGGACTTTAACAGCTATTAAAACTATATATATGAATAGAACTAGTCTGGGTGAATGGACTTTAAAAGCTATTAAAACTATATATATGAATAGAACTAGTCTGGGTGAATGGACTTTAAAAGCTATTAAAACTATATATATGAATAGAACTTGTCTGGGTGAATGGACTTTAAAAGCTATTAAAACTAT
Source organism: Oncorhynchus masou masou (assembly GCF_036934945.1). Classification (NCBI taxonomy): domain Eukaryota; kingdom Metazoa; phylum Chordata; class Actinopteri; order Salmoniformes; family Salmonidae; genus Oncorhynchus; species Oncorhynchus masou. The sequence continues at coordinate 24,464 of NW_027010063.1, forward strand.
ATATATGAATAGAACTAGTCTGAGTGAATGGACTTTAAAAGCTATTAAAACTATATATATGAATAGAACTTGTCTGGGTGAATGGACTTTAAAAGCTATTAAAACTATATATATGAATAGAACTAGTCTGGGTGAATGGACTTTAACAGCTATTAAAACTATGTATATATGAATAGAACTAGTCTGGGTGAATGGACTTTAACAGCTATTAAAACTATGTATATATGAATAGAACTTGTCTGGGTGAATGGACTTTAACAGCTATTAAAACTATATATATGAATAGAACTAGTCTGGGTGAATGGACTTTAAAAGCTATTAAAACTATATATATGAATAGAACTAGTCTGGGTGAATGGACTTTAACAGCTATTAAAACTATATATATGAATAGAACTAGTCTGGGTGAATGGACTTTAAAAGCTATTAAAACTATATATATGAATAGAACTAGTCTGGGTGAATGGACTTTAAAAGCTATTAAAACTATATATGAATAGAACTTGTCTGGGTGAATGGACTTTAAAAGCTATTAAAACTATATATATGAATAGAACTAGTCTGGGTGAATGGACTTTAAAAGCTATTAAAACTATATATATGAATAGAACTTGTCTGGGTGAATGGACTTTAAAAGCTATTAAAACTATATATATGAATAGAACTAGTCTGGGTGAATGGACTTTAAAAGCTATTAAAACTATATATATGAATAGAACTAGTCTGGGTGAATGGACTTTAAAAGCTATTAAAACTATATATATGAATAGAACTAGTCTGGGTGAATGGACTTTAAAAGCTATTAAAACTATATATATGAATAGAACTAGTCTGGGTGAATGGACTTTAACAGCTATTAAAACTATTTAGATGATTAGTACTAGTCAACTCTATATATATGATTAGTACTAGTCAACTCTATATATGATTAGAACTAGTCAACTCTGTATATGACTAGAACTTGTCTGGGTGAATGGACTTTAACAGCTATTAAAACTATTTAGATGATTAGAACTAGTCAACTCTATATATGATTAGAACTAGTCTGCGTAAATGGACTTCAACAGCTATTAAAACTATTTAGGAAGGACTATTCCAAACAGACTCTGGGACAGTTGTGGGACAAAGATCCCAAAATCATACAACCAGTAGGCCTACCTACACCCCAAAAAATGCAACAGATCACTACTTTTAGCTTAGAATGTTGATAAACTATAATTTCTTCACATTATGGGGCGGCTTTGAGGACACAGATTAAGCCTAATCTTAGGCTAAATTGTACTTTTAAACTGGGCTAACTAAATGTTATTTCTCAGACATGGTTCAAAATAGTTTCAGACTTGCACGTTAGTCTAGAATTTAAAAAAAGTGTTTTCCAGAAGGACGATTAGAGCTAATCTAGATCAGAAGACACTGAACAGTTTAGGATTCTTCAAAACTGGTTGTCAATAAATTTACAAAGTGTGTGCACTTCCAATTTGCAGTTCTCCCAAATTGTTGCACGTTGGAATTCATGACTCAAGGATTTTCCCGAAACTCCTCTTTGTATGCTCAGCTTGAAGGAGGACAACATAGTGCAATCATACTTGGTGACAGTGAGTATCCATGGTGACAGTGGGTATCCATGGTGACAGTGAGTATCCATGGTGACAGTGAGTATCCATGGTGACAGTGAGTATGCATAGAACAACTTCTTGTCCATCCTCTATCTTCATGCAGTAGGATCTGAGCAACAGTACAACCAAGCGAACATCCGCACCAGAGGTGTAGTGGAGCGCATGTTTGGTGTATGGAAGAGTAGTTACTAGTGTCTCAAAAACACATTGCGCTTACAACCAAGAAGATGCTGCATTGTCATAATTGCAACAGCAGTACTTCACAATGACCTCAAACGGCATGGCTCCACAGATAATTCCCATGGTTCAGGCAGACGGTGACAGAAATGGACAAGCCTGCAGAGATGCTTTAGCTATGCAGCACTTCTCACAACAAAGATCGCTCAAGGAATGAAGCACATAATATCCATGCATTTGTAACCAAAAGGTTTATAATTGACAAATGGAAATATGCGGCTTCATGTTTCTCTCCTCCTCCTTCATAGATTCAACATGAAGGATTCGCATCTTCCTATCATGCTTTTCTTTTAAATACATCAGTTTGCGCTCATGAAATTCCACAGCATTTGTCTTCTTTACCTAGATGTGTATTTTTTTCCAAAGGACCTTAGAAAGACAATACAATATAGAAATGACATTCGTAATTATGTCTCATACTGTTTGTGTGACATTTCTGTCATTTAGGCCCCACTGTATTGTGTTACACAAGAAAACTAACATTTCCAAGTGACTGATTTGTAAAAATGGAGCAACAATAAAAACATGATCTTACCTGAAGTTGTTGTAGCTTTTGTTTACTTTTCATTTTAGTTGAATGAATTACAGATGGTGGTCCAGGCATTATTTTTCTTCTTTCATGTTGATGAATAATACTTTTTATCCTCCATAATTTGGTGGTTTGACAAAATTAGAAGGTTATTTTGTTCTTTGAAATGTTTTCTTTTACCTCGCTCCGTTGTTTGGTTTAGATGACTTGCTCCAGTTCCACACAATGCTTATGTTGGTATTAGTGCCCCAACCCTGGTTTTTGAAGCATCCTCTGGTCAGCACCAAGTGCACATCCTTAATATAATCTGGCTTCAAAAATATCAACTGATTAGTCTTTATTTACCTTAAGTCTGGAACTCCATAGTTTTAAACTGATCAATCTGAAGTTAAGCAACATCTCAGAAAGCCATTTTGAAAATCTGGATTAAGTAGAATTAGTACTGATTTAAATTCAACTCTGACCACGAAACTGTCCCTAAAGGCATAGCAATATGCACAAGGCAGCAGGCTACACGCGAATGTTCATTCCATAATGCAAGTAGCGGGAAAACAATGTCATAGCTCACTACACAGGCGAGCGGGAAAGATTAAAACGTGTGTTAGACATTTAGAAAGAGGGGAGATCTAATATGCAACTAGCATGGGTTGCTAATATCACTAGGATGTGCCTTTTAGCTACTGGACAATGAAAGAAAGTTGATATTAGACATTTGCCTCCACAGATATGGTCTGATTTTGGCTAGGCTACTTTGAAGCAAGGTAAAACATTCCTCATAATATGTGGTAAAATGTTCAGGATTCAAACAATTAAGTACATGTTTTTAAAATGCATACTGCCTCCAGCTCATTGCAAAGAGGTGTGTGATGTGCTGATGAAGCATACCTTCTTTTGCCTCTGCTGTGAGGTGCTGATGTAGCCTGCCTTCTGTTGCCTATGCTGTGTGAGGTGCTGATGTAGCCTGCCTTCTGTTGCCTATGCTGTGTGATGGTGCTGATGAAGCCTGCCTTATGTTGCCTATGCTTGCCTGCCTTCTGTTGCCTCTGCTGTGTGATGCTGTGCCTGTTGCCTCTGCTGTGTGAGGTGCTGATGAAGCTTACCATATGCTGCTGCTGTGAGGTGCTGAAGCCTGATGCTGTGTGAGGTGCTGATGAAGCCTGCCTTCTGTTGCCTATGCTGTGTGAGGTGCTGATGAAGCCTGCCTTCTGTTGCCTATGCTGTGTGAGGTGCTGATGAAGCCTGCCTTCTGTTGCCTATGCTGTGTGAGGTGCTGATGAAGCTTACCTTCTGTTGCCTATGCTGTGTGAGGTGCTGATGAAGCCTGCCTTCTGTTGCCTATGCTGTGTGAGGTGCTGATGAAGCTTACCTTCTGTTGCCTATGCTGTGTGAGGTGCTGATGAAGCCTGCCTTCTGTTGCCTATGCTGTGTGAGGTGCTGATGAAGCCTGCCTTCTGTTGCCTATGCTGTGTGAGGTGCTGATGAAGCCTGCCTTCTGTTGCCTCTGCTGTGTGGGTGCTGATGAAGCCTGCCTTCTGTTGCCTATGCTGTGTGAGGTGCTGATGAATCCTACCTTCTGTTGCCTATGCATGTGTTCTTTGAGATCATGTAGCAGCAGCTCTCATGCTGTCTGACAGATTTTCCACTCAAACTCTCTGTATCTATATGATGTATGCCTAAATAAGATACATAGCACATGTATTGTACACAAGTACTAATTTAATTCCAATATATTATGCAAATGAACCTATAGACAATTTAATTGCACTAAATTATGCAAATGAACCTATAGACCGATAAGCATGACCAGTCAAATGTATTTCCATGGACTGCTACTTCCATCAATGAAGAGGATATTAAACATTATTTCACAATGGGATTTGTTCTTCTTCTCCCGGCTGGTATTGGCAAACAGAAGCCCTGGTGTGTGTGTGTGTGTGTGCGTGTGTGTGCGCGTGTGTGCGTGTGTGTGTGTGTGTGTGTGTGTGTGTGTGTGTGTGTGTGTGTGTGTGTGTTATGTGCGTGTGCGTGTGTGTGTGTGTTATGTGTGTGTGTGTGTGTGTGTGTGTTGCTTGCGTGCGTGCGTGTGTGTGTGCATGTGCGTGTGTGTGTGAACGTGTGTGTGTATGTGGCAGAGAAGGTTATAGATTACGGCAGGATTTCTTCTTCTCATCCCCCCACTTCCCCCCGCCCCCGCCCCGCTCCCCTCTCTCTATCCTCTGCCGCTCTGTCTCCTGGGCGAGGCTGATAAAGCAGGTGTGGGTGGAAGGTTCACCCAGAACAAACGAAACCCAATTATCAGACAGACCCTTCCTCTCACCTTCACAGAGCACAAAACACACACACCTCAGAACAGAGACCCTATCCCTACTATCCCTACTATCCCTACTATCCCTACTATCCCTACTATCCCTACTATCCCTACTATTCCTACTATTCCTACTATCCCTACTATCCCTACTATCCCTACGATCCCTACGATCCCTACTATTCCTACTATTCCTACTATCCCTACTATTCCTACTATTCCTACTATCCCTACTATTCCTACTATCCCTACTATCCCTACTATTCCTACTATCCCTACTATTCCTACTATTCCTACTATCCCTACTATCCCTACTATCCCTACTATTCCTACTATCCCTACTATTCCTACTATTCCTACTACTACTATTCCTACTATCCCTACTATCCCTACTATCCCTACTATTCCTACTATATTCCTACTATCCCTACTATTCCTACTATTCCTACTATCCCTACTATCCTACCCTGTACTATCCCTACTATCCTACTATCCCTACTATTCCTACTATCCCTACTATCCTACTATTCCTGCTACTATCCCTACTGTCCTTCCTACTATCCTACTATCCCTACTATCCTACTATTCCTACTATCCCTACTATCCCTACTATTCCTACTATCCCTACTATCCCTACTATCCCTACTATCCCTACTATTCCTACTATCCCTACTATCCCTACTATCCTACTATCCCTACTATCCCTACTATTCCTACTATCCCTACTATCCCTACTATCCTACTATTCCTACTATCCCTACTATCCCTGTTCTACTATCCCTACTATTCCTACTGTTCCTACTGTCCTACTATCCCTACTATCCTACTATCCCTACTATTCCTACTATTCCTACTATCCTACTATCCTACTATCCCTACTATCCCTACTGTTCTATCCCTACTGTTCCTACTATCCCTACTATCCTACTATCCCTACTGTTCCTACTATCCCTACTATCCTACTATCCCTTCCTACTATCCCTACTATTCCTACTATCCCTACTATTCCTACTATCCCTACTATCCCTATTCCTACTATCCTACTATCCCTACTATCCCTACTATCCCTACTATTCCTACTATCCCTACTATCCTACTATCCTACTACTATCCCTACTATCCCTACTATTTCCACCCCTACTATTCCTACTATCCCTACTATCCTACTATCCCTACTATCCCTACTATCCCTACTATTCCTACTATCCTACTATCCCTACTATCCCTACTATCCCCCTATTACTATCCCTACTATTCCTACTATCCCTACTATTCCTACTATCCCTACTATCCCTACTATCCCTACTACTCCTACTATCCCTACCCTACTATTCCTACTATCCCTACTATTCCTACTATTCCTACTATCCCTACTATTCTACTATTCCTACTATCCTACTATCCCTACTATCCCTACTATTCCTACTATTCCTACTATCCCTACTATTCCTACTATCCCTACTATCCCTACTATTCCTACTATCCCTACTATTCCCTACTATCCCTACTATCCCTACTGTCCTACTATCCTACTATCCCTACTATTCCTACTATCCCTACTATCCCTACTATTCCTACTATCCCTACTATCCCACTATCCCTACTATCCCTACGATCCCTACTATTCCTAATATTCCTACTATCTATCCCTACTATCCCTACTATCCCTACTATCCTACTATCCTACTATCCCTACTATCCCTACTATTCCTACTATCCCTACTATTCCTACTATCCCTACTATCCCTACTATCCCTACGATCCCTACTATTCCTACTATCCCTATATCCCTACTATCCCTACTATCCCTACTATCCCTACTATCCCTACTATTCCTACTATCCCTATCCCTACTATCCCTACTATCCTACTATCCCTACTATCCCTACTACTTTCCTACTATCCCTACTATCCTACTATTCTATCCCTACTATCCCTACTATTCCTACTATCCCTACTATCCCTACTATTCCTACTATCCCTACTATCCCTACTATTCCTACTATTCCTACTATCCCTACCCTACTATTCCTACTATCCCTACTATCCCTACTATCCCTACTATCCCCACTCCTACTATCCCTATCCCTACTATTCCTACTATCTACTATCCCTATCCTACTATCCCTCTATCCCTACTATTCCTAATATTCCTACTATTCCTACTATCCCTACTATCCCTACTATCTCTACTATTCCTTATCCCACTATCCCTACTATCCCTACTATTCCTACTATCCCTACTATCCCTACTATTCCTACTATCCCTACTATCCCTACTATCCCTACTATTCCTACTATCCCTACTATCCCTACTATCCCTACTATCCCTACTATTCCTACTATCCCTACTATCCCCCTACTATTCCTATCCCTACTATTCCTACTATTCCTACTATCCCTACTATCCCTACTATTCCTACTATCCCTACTATCCCTACTCCCTACTATTCCTACTATCCCTACTATTCCTACTATCCCTACTATTCTACTATCCCTACTATCCCTACTATCCCTACTATCCCTACTATCCCTACTATCCTACTATTCCTACTATCCCTACTATCTACTATCCCTACTATCCCTACTATTCCTACTATCCCTATCCCTACTATCCCTACTATTCCTACTATCCTACTATCCCTACTATCCCTCTATATATCCTACTATTCCTACTATCCCTACTATTCCTACTATTCTACTATCCCTACTATCCTACTATCCCTATCTACTATTCCTACTATCCCTACTATTCCTACTATCCCTACTATCCTACTATCCTACTATCCCTACTATTCCTACTATCCCTACTATCCTACTATTCCTACTATCCCTACTATTCCTACTATCCCTACTATCCCTACTATCCCTACTATTCCTACTGTCCCTACTATTCCTACTATCCCTACTATTCTACTATCCCTACTATCCCTACTATCCCTACTATCCCTACTATCCCTACTATTCCTACTATCCCTACTATTCCTACTATCCCTACTATCCCTACTATTCCTACTATCCTACTATCCCTACTATCCCTAATGTTCTACTGTCCTACTGTCCTACTATTCTGTTCCTACTATCCCTACTACTCCTACTATATCCTACTATCCCTACTATTCCTACCTACTATCCCTACTATTCCTACTATCCCTACTATCCCTACTATTCCTACTATTCCTACTACTATCCCTACTATCCTACTATCCCTACTGTCCCTACTATTCCTACTATCCCTACTATCCCCTACTACTATCCTACTATTCCTACTCCCTACTATTCCTACTATCCCTACTATTCCCTACTATCCCTACTATTCCTACTATCCCTACTATCCCTACTATTCCTACTATCCCTACTATTCCACTATCCCTACTATCCTACTATCCCTACTATCCCTACTATCCCTACTATTCCTACTATTCCTACTATCCCTAATATTCCTACTATCCCTACTATCCCTACTATCCCTACTATCCCTACTATTCCTACTATCCCTACTATTCCTACTATTCCTACTATTCCTACTATCCCTACTATCCCTACTATTCCTACTATCCCTACTATCCCTACTATCCCTACCCTACTATCCTACTATTCCTACTATCTATTTCCTACTATCCCTACTATCCCTACTATCCCTACTATTCCTACTATCCCTACTATTCCTACTATCCCTACTATCCCTACTATTCCCACTATCCCTACTATCCCTACTATCCCTACTATTCCTACTATTCTACTATCCCTACTATTCCTACTATCCCTACTATTCCTACTATCCCTACTATCCCTACTATCCCTACTATCCCTACTATCCCTACTATTCCTACTATTCCTACTATCCCTACTATCCTACTATCCCTACTATCCCTACTATCCTACTATCCCTACTATTCCTACTATCCCTACTATCCCTACTATTCCTACTATCCCTATCCCTACTATTCCTACTATCCCTCCCTACTATTCCTACTATCCCTACTATCCCAACTATCCTACTATCCCTACGATCCCTACTCCCTACTATTCCTACTGTCCCTACTATCCCTACTATCTCTACTATTCCTACTATTCCTACTATCCCAACTATCCCTACGATCCCTACTATTCCTACTATCCCTACTATTCCTACTATCCCTACTATCCTACTATCTCTACCCTACTATTCCTATCTATCCCTACTATCCCTACTACTATTCCCTACTATCCCTACTATTCCTACTATCCCTACTCCCTACTATCCCTACTACTATTCCTACTATCCCTACTACTATTCCTACTATCCCTACTATTCCTACTATCCCTACTATTTCCTACTATCCCTACTATCCCTACTATTCCTACTATCCCTACTATCCCAACTATCCCTACTATCCCTACTATCCTACTATTCCTACTATTCCTACTATCCCTACTATCCCTACTGTCCTACTATCCCTACTATTCCTACTATCCCTACTCCCTATCCCTACTATTCCTACTATCCCTACTATCCCTACTATTCCCTACTATCCCTACTATTCCTAATATCCTACTATTCCTACTATCCCTACTATCCTACTATCCCTACTATCTATTCCTACTATTCCTACTATCCCTACGATCCCTACTATTCCTACTATTTCCCTACTATCCCTACTATCCTACTATCCCTACTATCCCTACTATCCTACTATTCCTACTATTCCTACTATCCCTACTATCCCTACTATCTCTACTATTCCTACTATCCCTACTATCCCTACGATCCCTACTATTCCTACTATCCCCATACTATCCCTACTATTCCTACTATCCCTACTATCCCTACTATTCCTACCCTACTATTCCTACTATCCCTACTATTCCTACTCCCTATCCCTACTATCCTACTATTCCTACTATTCCTACTATCCCTACTATCCCTACTGATCCCTACTATTCCTACTATTCCTACTATCCTACTATTATCCTACTATCCCTACTATCCCTACTATTCCTACTATCCCTACTATCTACTATTCCTAACTATTCCTACTATCCCTCCTACTATCCCTACTATCCCTACTATTCCTACTATTCCTACTATTCCTACTATCCCTACTATTCCTACTATCCTACTATCCCTATATTCCTACTATTCCTACTATCCCTACTATCCCCTACTATCCCTACTATCCCTACTATCCCTATTCCTACTATCCCTCCCAACTATCCCTACTATCCCTCCCTACTATCCTACTACCCTATTCCTACCCTATCCCTCCCTACTATCCTACTATCCCTACTATTCCTACTATTCCTACTATCCCCTACTACTATCCCTACTATCCCTACTATCCTACTATCCCTACTATCCCTACTATTCTACTATTCCTACTATCCCTACTATCCCTACTATCTCTATCCCTACTATCCCTACGATCCCTACTTTCCTACTATCCCTACCCCTACTATTCCTACTATCCCTACTATCCCAACTATCCCTACTATCCCTCGATCCCTACTATTCCTACTATTCCTACTATCCCTACTATCCCTACTATCCCTACTATTCCCTACTATCCCTACTATCCCTACTCCTATCCCTACTATTCCTACTATCCCTACTATCCCTACTATCCCTACTATCCCTACTATCCCTACTATCCCTACGATCCTACTATCCTACTATCTATCCCTACTATCCCTACTCCCTATATTCCTACTATTCCTACTATCCCTACTATCCCTACTATCCTACTATACTATCCCAACTCCCTACTATCCCTACCCTACTATTCCTACTATTCCTACTATCCCTACTATTCCTACTATCCCTACTATCCCTACTACTATCCCTACTATCCCTACTATCCTTATCTACTATCCCTACTATCCCTACTATCCCTACTATTCCTACTATCCCCTACTATCCTACTATCCCAACTATCCCTACTATCCCTACTCCCTACTATTCCTACTATTCCTACTATCCCTACTATTCCTACTATCCCTACCTACTATCCCTACTATCCCTCCCTACTATCCCTATACTATCCCTACTATTCCTACTATCCCTACTATTCCTACTATCCCTCCTACTATCCCTATCCCTATATCCTACTATCCCTACTATCCCTACTATCCCTACTATCCCTACTATCCCTACTATCCCTACTATCCCTACTATTCCTACTATCCCTACTATTCCCTACTATCCCTACTATCCTACTATCCCTACTATCCCTACTATCCCTACCCCTACTATCCCTACTATCCCTACTATTCCTACTATCCCTACTATCCTACTATCCTACTATTCCTACTATCCCTATCCCTACTATCCCTACTATCCCTACTATCCCTACTATCCCTACTATCCCTACTATCCCTACTATCCCAACTATCCCACTATTCCTACTATCCCTACTATCCCTACTATTCCTACTATTCCTACTATCCCAACTATTCCTACTATCCCTACTATCCCAACTATCCCTACTATCCCTACTATTCCTACTATCCCTACTATCCCTGCTATCCCTACTATCCCTACTATCCCTACTATCCCTACTATCCCTACTATCCCTACTATCCCTACCTTCAACTATCCCTACTATCCCTACTATCCCTACTATTCCTACTATTCCTACTATCCCTACTATCCTACTATCCCTACTATCCCAACTATCCCTACTATCCCTACGATCTTTA
>NW_027010064.1:0-35821 GCF_036934945.1 Oncorhynchus masou masou
AGCCCGTAACAAAGGGAGACAACGTGGAGATAAGGAGTAGCAAAATATATATTTATTAAATAAGTAACTAAGTATAATATACAATGGTGTGTGTAATCAGTAATCAGCAGTGTAAGTGAGTGTTTTGCATGCATGAATGTGATAATGCAGGTTGTTGAAAGGTGCCAAAGCAAATAAACAAAAGACCACCAAGAACCACAACACAATCTACAATGGTGTCTGCATGGAGAGAGTCTCCTCCATGAATGTAGAGGAGGTCTATTTATCCTGGGACACACCTGGCCCAGGTGTTTCCCATGTAGCTGACGACCTCCCCAACTCCGCCCACCGGCATCCTAATAAGGAAACAAGAACAAACAGAATACAGCAGACGGAGTGGGAGGGTCGTCACATTCCCCCCCATAAAACCGGGGACCAACAAGGACCCCGGAAGAAAATACCAGCCTCTAAGTTCCAAATTGACACAGCTTCTGCACCACAAATTGATGAGGGTCTATGTGTTCACCCTAGCCAACCTCCTCCACAGACCTCAGCAACCTTCACACAGGAAGCAACATTTAAGAGGAAAGAAGAAAACAAGACCAGGCGGGAGCAGACAGGACAGAGAGAACATGACAATACGTAACAATGGTCAGTCACGTAAACATTTAGGAACAGGGCGCACGAGAGAGAGCATCAGCAATCACGTTTTCAGTTCCCCGGATGTGGCGCACATCGAGATGGAATGATTGTAAAAATAAACACCATCTCATTATCCTCTGGTTTGGACACATCATGGACCTCAAAAGTGAGGGGGTTATGGTCGGTGTAGACCACAATAGGTACTACCCCCGACCCGACATACACTTCGAAGTGTTGTAGCTCCCAAATGAGTGCTAGCGCTTCCTTTTCAATAACTGAATAATTCAACTGATAATCGTTAAACTTTTAGAAAAAAGAAACTAACAGGCCTCTCAATCCCAGACACATCTGCTTGCAGCAAAACTGCACCTGCCCCCACATGACTAGCATCCACCTGCAAGGTAAATGACAAATCCATGCGAGGAGCAGCCAGCACCGGAGTTGAGGTAAGCAACTCTTTACATCTTCAAAAGCGTGTTGACAAGAGTAGACCACACATAAACAGCCTTAGCTTTCAGCAGATCTGTCAAGGGAGCGACCACAGTGGAGAAGTTACTACAAAAACTACGGTAATAACCAATCATGCCCAAGAAACGCATTAGTTCCTTTTAGTAGTTGGTGGTGGAAAAGCATCAATAGCCACCACTTTAGCCCGAACAGGACGCACTTCACCCTGCCCAACCACTTTTCCAAGGTATGTAACGGTCACGCCTGAGCAAACTCACATTTAGCCAGATTGATTGTGAGGCGACCCGCAGCCAGACGTTCGAACAAGGCTTGAATACGGGACAGATGTTCTTCCCAAGTATCTGCATATATCACTACATCGTCCAAATAAACAGCGCACCCGGTCAGACCGGCGACAACCCTGTTCATAAGTCGCTGAAAAGTGGCAGGTGCATTGCGCAAACCGAAACTCATAACCGAATACGAGTACAGACCAAAGGGTGTAATAAAGGCAGAGATTTCACGTGCCCTACTCGTCAGTGGCACCTGCCAATAGCCTTTTAACAGGTCAAATTTGCTCACAAACTTAGCTGCACCGACTTGATCAACACAGTCCTCCATTCGAGGAAGAGGAAATGAATCTGGCTTTGTGACACTATTTACCTTACGGTAGTCCGTACAAAATCGGTTTGTTCCATCCGGTTTACTGACCAAGATACAGGGAGAAGCCCAACTGGAGAAAGAAGGCTCTGCTATCTTACTCTCCAGCATGTACTTGACCTCAGCATCCAGACAACGTAGTTTCTCTGAAGAAACTCTATAGAACCGCTGACGAATGGGGTCAGCACCTCCAATGTCAATATCATGTTCTATTAAGTTTGTACGTGTAGGTGTATCTGAAAATAAACCTGGAAAGCTCTGAATCAGACCAACCATCTCTTCACGCCCATCATCAGGTAGGTGAGTGAGAAGACTGTCTAAAATATCCAGTGTTTCTGAATTTTTTAATCTACCCTGCAATATACAATCGTCAGGACCAGGAACATCTTCCTCCTCATGCCCAGATCTAGCACGACAAGAACCCAAGGAAACAACTGTATCAGCCAAAAGAACAGGTTTACCGTGCTCTGTAGAATCCCACTGTTCAGTCTCAGAGGAACGTGCATAATAGGGTTTTAACAGATTTACATGGCACAGCTGGTGTGCTTTCCTCCGTTCTGGAGTGGCAACTAGATAATTTTGCTCAGTGTACTGGCGCACCACTGTATATGGACCTTGAAACTTAGCTTGTAAAGGAGAACCAACAATTGGCAGCAGAGCAAGAACCTGGTCACCTGGACTAAAGTGACGAGGCTCAGTTCGGCGATCAAATATGCCCTTCATCCTCTCCTGTGCAGATGATAACTTCTCTTTAGCCATTTCACCAGCGGCGTACAGCCGTCGCCGGAAATCACACACATACGATAATAGGGACTGAGGAGGCTCGGGAGACTTCCAGTCATCCTGGAGAACGGATAAAAGTCCACGCACCCTATGTCCAAACACAAGGTCATTTGGACTGAAACCTGTGCTCTCCTGTGAAACTTCCCTAGCAGCTAACAGTAACCAAGGCAACCCCTCCTCCCAATCCTTATCCATCTCAGTACAATAAGCTCTCAACAAAGACTTAAGAGTTTGATGGAAACGTTCCAGTGCTCCTTGACTTTGCGCGTGATAGGCGCTAGACAAATTGTGTTTAATATGGAGCTGTTGAAGAACCTGACTAAACAGATTAGAGGTGAAATTAGAGCCTTGATCACTCTGAATGACCTTAGGGATTCCAAACAATGAGAGAAACTGAGTTAAAGCTTTTAACACAGATTTAGTCGTGATAGATCGAAGAGGATAGGCAGCAGGAAACCTAGTGGTCTGACACATCACAGTGAACAGGTAACTGCTACCCTTTTAGAACGAGGCAGAGGACCCACACAGTCAATAATCAGATACTCAAAAGGTTGGCTAAGTACAGGAATAGGAAACAATGGAACTGGTTTAATAGCTTGATTAGGCTTACCAGTTAATTGACAGGTGTGACAAGTTTTGATAAAATCAGAAACATCCCTCTTTAATCTAGGCCAAAAGAAATGTCTTAATATGCGATTGTAGGTTTTCCTCACCCCCATATGTCCAGCAACGTCGCTGTGAGAAGTTTCCAACACCAACTCACGAAGCTTAACTGGTACAACAACCTGACTAATTGCGTCCCCTAGAAAACAACTATCATGAGACACCCACTTTCTCATCAGGACATCCTCTTGGAGAAAATAGCCATGGGCGACATCTCCCAACTGTTCCACAGGCACAATTTGGTCACGCAACTCTTCTAACGTGGGGTCATTCCGTTGTGCATTGATTAGATCTGAGCGGGTTACAGATAACGGGATAACAGGGAAAACAGTGACATACTTTGTATTATTATCATTAGTCGGAGCAGTGACCAGTTCGCCACGACCCATAGAACGTGTCACTGCACACGCAGAGAACACCTCTGGGAAACTCTGTACACTCTCATCAGGAATCCCAACAAATGACGGCTTAGTGGAAACCACTAGAGATGGAAACACGACAGGCCATACACGCTCACCAGCCAAGTTATTCCCAAGGATCACGTCGATACCCTCAATAGGCAACGAAGGACGCACCCCCATAACAACTTCACCCTTCACCAGCCCACAATCCAACATCAGTTTATGCAATGGAACTGACAGAGTGTTCAAACCTATTCCCTAATTAGAACACTATTCCCTGAATCAGTCTCAGCAGAAAAGGGTAACACAGACTCCAACACAAATGATTCAGAGGCTCCTGTGTCTCTCAGGATCTTCACTGCCACTAGGTCTTTACTTCCTAACATAGACACAAAACCTTCCGTAATGAAAGGTAAATAGTCTGGATCAATATGGACTTTCACATTCTCTTGGGCCTGAGGAAATGAGTCATGGGTGAACTGATGTGGAACAGGTGCAGCTAACGCGGTAGGCTTAGATTTAGCGTAAGCACCCTTTGCCTTGAGAAGTGGACTTCGTTTTTCCAATGACCTGAACCTTGACAGTAGTGACACTCCTGCCCAAAGTCAGCTTTACCATGGAGTCAGGCTCAACCCGGAGTTGGATAGAACTCTGCCCGTGAACCAAAGTATCTCGGTGAGCGAAGCCCAAATCTATCCGAACGCCCCCACTCTTTCCGAAATACGGGGCTCTGCAAAGACACTTTTGTGAGTCAACACATACTCGTCCGCCAAAACCGCAGCTTCAGCAACATTCTTTACTTTCTGTTCGTTAATATACGTGGCAATACGATCAGGAATTGTGTCTTTAAATTGCTCTAACATAATCAGATCACACAGCCCTTGAAAGTCACAACTGCAGAGGCGGAACACCACGATTAAACTGTAAAGATAATTGTCGCAAACTCAACATGAGTCTGCTTATCATCCCTTTTAAAGTCCTAAATCGTTGGCGGTAAGCCTGTGGACCAATTCATAAATCTGTAACACAGCTGTTTTAACTTTATCATAACTGGCACTGTCATGTACACTAAGAGCTGAATATGCTTTCGCTTACCAGTCAGCACACTGCAACATTAAAGTGCGGTCAGAATCAGGCCAACTCCTAGCGTCAGCAACCCGCTCAAAACAACGAAAAGAATGTCTCGGGTCCCTTTCATTAAACTGAGGCCAACTGTAAGTTCCCAACAATATCAAATGTCTCTGGGGCACGTGACTTAAAAACGGAACTACCCCTAGGTAAATCTGGGTCACCTTCCCAAACAAACTCTCCCCTGAGATCTTTCCTTCCCTAACCAACTCTATACGTTCTTAAGTTGCAACTTGAG
Organism: Oncorhynchus masou masou; assembly: GCF_036934945.1. Taxonomy (NCBI): domain Eukaryota; kingdom Metazoa; phylum Chordata; class Actinopteri; order Salmoniformes; family Salmonidae; genus Oncorhynchus; species Oncorhynchus masou. The sequence goes on from NW_027010064.1 coordinate 4,942, forward strand.
CTTTGCACGCCTCCATATCTTGTTTAAATGCCAATTCCTTTTCATATTTTATACGATCATGCTCTAGCTTCTCACGATCATGCTCCAGCTGTAACAGAAGCAGTTCTTTCTGCTGTTCAAAAAGAAGGCTACTAGGACTAACCGATGGAATGGCCATTGTAACATTACTCGGGAGACGACCAATCCCCTCAGCAGAGGCTGGCCCAGTGTAACCTAAGAATACCACCTCCATCAGATTGGCCTTCAATATCAACCTAATAGAATTTTTTAGACGTTTATCACTAATCTCAACCTTGTAGTGTTCCGCGACTTCAACAGCTGTTCTTTAGTACCTAAATCTAACAATCCTCCGATGGAGAGCGAATGAACTCATCTACATAAGACGCCTATGACGCTCTTCCCTTCTGCTGAGCAAACCAGACTACAACCCGAGAATTGACAATCACCCTGAGCACCACAGAAGAGAGATGAGATATGGAGCTCCCAAAACCTACAATAACTCAACCCTAGTCTTCGTGCAGATTTGCGGTGGAATTTATTTACTGTAGCCCGCTGGCAAGGAAAAAACTCCCCAGCATGCTGGCAATTCCACCAAGCCACGGATGTGCCTCGAGACAACTGCTCAGTCCACAGACACCACAAAAATAACAAACATTAACCATGCCCAACATATTCCAAAAATGAAACACGCCGCCAACCTATCAGGGGAAAAAGGCTATAGCTCCGTACAAAGTTCCATCACCAGCATCCTACCCAAATTCCCACTGATAACAGAAATGATTTACTACCCTCAGACTGACGTCCCAAACAGAAAGTAGAACAAGAGTTCAGGCTAAGCAGGGCCTGGAAACTAACCATTATACTCTCCAACAGCACACAAACAAAATAACAAAGGCAAACTAATACTGGGCCTATCACACGCAAACAAAATATGCAAACCAAACACGCACCTCCACTACCTCCCAAACCAATAGTTCAAAAGATCCCGGATGAGCCCCCACTTGTCACGAACCGCTCAAAGCTCCGAATAAAGGAGACAACGTGGAGATATGAGTAGCAATGTATATATTTATTAAATAAGTAACTACACAAATATACAATGGTGTGTGTAATCAGCAATCAGCAGTGTAAGTAGAGTGTTTTGTATGCATGAATGTGATAATGCAGGTTGTTGAAAGGTGCCAAAGCAAATAAACAAAAGACCACCAAGAACCACAAACACACCCATAATGGTGTCTGCATGGAGAGAGTCTCCATGAATGTAGAGGAGGTCCATTATTTATCCTGGGACACACCTGGCCCAGGTGTTTCCCATGTAGCTGACGACCTCCCAACTCCGCCCACCGGCATCCTAATAGGAAACAAGAAACAAACAGAATACAGCAGACGGAGTGGGAGGGTCACACATCTACACCCAAGTCAACTCTCAACAGGTAGTGAAACGAGACATGCTATACTGTTTTTTTTACTTAGAGAATTGTCTGTTAAATGCTCGTTTTTTCCACTGATACAAACTTGTCTTGTGTGACTTAGTGTTAAGTCTGGGCGTACAGCAAAGAGCTGTTTGGGTGTGACCACAGTGTGTGACACATCCTGTTTTTCACAATCTGCAGGGACTCCACTGTGTGGAAATCTGTTAGAAATCATCAATGACATCACATCAACTCACAAGTATCACAGTAGGATAGAAATTAACACTTGGTAGACTATATAACTTAAACATTCATGGTGGTGACATTAACACTTGGTAGACTATATAACTTAAACATTCATGGTGGTGATATTAACACTTGGTAGACTATATAACTTAAACATTCATGGTGGTGACATTAACACTTGGTAGACTATATAACTTAAACATTCATGGTGGTGATATTAACACTTGGTAGGCTATATAACTTCTACATCCATGGTAGTGAAATTAACACTTAGTAGACTATATAACTTAAACATTCATGGTAGTGACATTAACACTTAGTAGACTATATAACTTAAACATCCATGTAGTGACATTAACACTTGGTAGACTATACAACTTAAGCATTCATGGTGATGACATTAACACTTGGTAGACTATATAACTTAAACATTCATGGTGGTGACATTAACACTTGGTAGGCTATATAACTTCTACATTCATGGTGGTGATGTCGGGGCAGGTTCCTCGTTGTTCTTTGTCAATCATTTGCTAATTGGTGAAATCAGCAATCAGACAATATCTTTAAGTAAATCAATCATTCATTTATTAATGCAATTGCAATCAGATGTTGACCATGGGAACACATCATGTATGTTTCAGAGTAAGTTTTGCAACCCACCTAAGGGCACAGCTGATTATATACATGTGATCACTACCTGGTGGTATGATCACCTACGTCAATGTGTGTGTGTATCAAAAAGCTGAGGTTACCTTATAAAGTAACCTGGTACAGTAGCTTCTCTAAATTCATTAGCATTGTCCACTGTCACACAATATCAACATGTCAAAACCAGACAGTGGTTACTTCTCTTTATCTAGTTTCTGTCTGACTCAGACCCAGCCTGCAAACCCACTCTCACATCAGCCAGGGCCTAACCACAAAGACTAATATAGACTCAGACCCAGCCTGCAAGCCCACTCTCACATCAGCCAGGGCCGAACCACAAAGACTAATATAGACTCAGACCCAGCCTGCAAGCCAAATCTCACATCAGCCAGGGCCTAACCACAAAGACTAATATAGACTCAGACCCAGCCTGCAAGCCCACTCTCACATCAGCCAGGGCCGAACCACAAAGACTAATATAGACTCAGACCCAGCCTGCAAGCCCACTCTCACATCAGCCAGGACTTAACCACAAAGACTAATATAGATGGCTTGTACAACGTATAGTGGCAGAGTTTTAGACACATAGAAACAGTATCTATTATAAGGCCTGCAGCAAAACAGATGAATCTTCAAGTCCCCTTAATCACTAATGGGGAGGGTCTTTGGGCCCCACCCTCTACAATGACATTAACACTTGGTAGACTATATAACTTAAACATCCATGGTAGTGACATTAACACTTGGTAGACTATATAACTTAAACATGTAGTGACATTAACACTTGGTAGACCATGTAACTTAAACATCCATGGTGGTGACATTAACACTTGGTAGACTATACAACTTAAACATATTGGTTGTTCCTGTTGGGTAGCAACTTCACCAGCTTGTTGTTGTTGTTTTCTGAAGCATCTTGTGTGATGTTGGTCTTGAGGGGAGAAGGTGAGAGAAGATGGATTCTACTCATATGCTGTCCAGCTTCTGAAGAACGTATGGTGCTAGAATGGAGAGGAGATCAGTAAACAACAGAACGTATGGTGCTAGAATGGAGAGGAGATCAGTAAACAACAGAACGTATGGTGCTAGAATGGAGAGGAGATCAGTAAACAACAGAACGTTTGGTGCTAGAATGGAGAGGAGATCAGTAAACAACAGAATGTATGGTGCTAGAATGGAGAGGAGATCAGTAAACAACAGAACGTATGGTGCTAGAATGGAGAGGAGATCAGTGAACAACAGAACGTATGGTGGTAGAATGGAGAGGAGATCAGTAAACAACAGAACGTTTGGTGCTAGAATGGAGAGGGGAGGAGTTCAATAAACAGAACGTATGGTGCTAGAATGGAGAGGAGATCAGTGAACAACAGAACGTATGGTGCTAGAATGGAGAGGAGATCAGTAAACAACAGAACGTATGGTGCTAGAATGGAGAGGAGATCAGTAAACAACAGAACGTTTGGTGCTAGAATGGAGAGGAGATCAGTAAACAACAGAATGTATGGTGCTAGAATGGAGAGGAGATCAGTAAACAACAGAACGTATGGTGCTAGAATGGAGAGGAGATCAGTGAACAACAGAACGTATGGTGGTAGAATGGAGAGGAGATCAGTAAACAACAGAACGTTTGGTGCTAGAATGGAGAGGGGAGGAGTTCAATAAACAGAACGTATGGTGCTAGAATGGAGAGGAGATCAGTGAACAACAGAACGTATGGTGCTAGAATGGAGAGGAGATCAGTAAACAACAGAACGTATGGTGCTAGAATGGAGAGGAGATCAGTAAACAACATATTTTGATTCTCTTCACAACTAGACAGTACATTTGACTCATGTTGGTTCCATGTAGAACACTCTGTTAAATGGAACCCCAAAGGGTTCTACCTGAAACTAAAAGGGTTCTTCAAAGGGTTCTCCTATGGGACAGTGGAAGAATCCTTCTAGGTTCTAGATAGCACCTTTTATTTAAGAGTGTAGGCCTATATTCAAATCCCCGAGCTGACAAGGTAGAAATCTGTTGTTCTGCACCTGAACAAGGCAGTCAACCCAATGTTCCTAGACCAGTCAACCCACTGTTCCTAGACCAGTCAACCCACTGTTCCTAGACCAGTCAACCCACTGTTCCTAGACCAGTCAACCCACTGTTCCTTGACCGTCATTGAAAATGAGAATTTGTTCTGAACTGAATTGTTAAAAAATAAATAAAACAACTAGACAGTTACAGTACATAACTATATACAGTACAGTTACAGTACATTACTATATACAGTACAGATACAGTACATTACTATATACAGTACAGTTACAGTACATTACTATATACAGTACATTACTATATACAGTACATTGCTATATACAGTACATTACTATATACAGTACAGTTCCAATACATTACTATATACAGTACATTACTATATACAGTACATTACGATATACAGTACATTACTATATACAGTACAGTTACAGTACATTACTATATACAGTACAGTTACAGTACATTACTATATACAGTACATTACTATATACAGTACAGTTACAGTACATTACTATATACAGTACATTACTATATACAGTACAGCTACAGTACATTACTATATACAGTACAGTTACAGTACATTACTATATACAGTACAGTTCCAATACATTACTATATACAGTACATTACTATATACAGTACAGTTACAGTACATTACTATATACAGTACATTACTAGATACAGTACAGTTACAGTACATTACTATATACAGTACATTACTATATACAGTACAGTTACAGTACATTACTATATACAGTACATTACTATATACAGTACAGTTACAGTACATTACTATATACAGTACAGTTACAGTACATTACTATATACAGTACAGTTACAGTACATTACTATATACAGTACATTACTATATACAGTACAGTTACAGTTACAGTACATTACTATATACAGTACATTACTATATACAGTACAGTTACAGTACATTACTATATACAGTACATTACTATATACAGTACAGTTACAGTACATTACTATATACAGTACATTACTATATACAGTACAGTTACAGTTACAGTACATTACTATATACAGTACATTACTATATACAGTACAGTTCCAATACATTACTATATACAGTACATTACTATATACAGTACATTACTATATACAGTACATTACTATATACAGTACAGTTACAGTACATTACTATATACAGTACAGTTACAGTACATTACTATATACAGTACATTACTATATACAGTACAGTTACAGTACATTACTATATACAGTACAGCTACAGTACATTACTATATACAGTACAGTTACAGTACATTACTATATACAGTACAGTTCCAATACATTACTATATACAGTACATTACTATATACAGTACAGTTACAGTACATTACTATATACAGTACATTACTAGATACAGTACAGTTACAGTACATTACTATATACAGTACATTACTATATACTACTTGAGTACATTACTATATACAGTACAGTTACAGTACATTACTATAAACAGTACATTACTATATACAGTACAGTTACAGTACATTACTATATACAGTACAGTTACAGTACATTACTATATACAGTACAGTTACAGTACATTACTATATACAGTACAGTTACAGTACATTACTATATACAGTACATTACTATATACAGTACAGTTACAGTACAGTTACAGTTACAGTTTATTACTATATACAGTACATTACTATATACAGTACAGTTACGGTACATTACTATATACAGTACATTACTATATACAGTACAGTTACAGGTACAGTACATTACGATATACAGTAAATTACAAAATACAGTACAGTTACAGTACATATGTACATTACTATATAAAGTACATTACATATATACAGTACAGTACATTACTATTACAGTACATTACTATATACAGTACATTACTATATACAGTACAGTACTATTACAGTACATTAGTACATTACTATATATACAGTACATTACTATATACAGTACATTACTATATACAGTACAGTTACAGTACATTACTATATACAGTACATTACTATATACAGTACAGTTACAGTACATTACTACAGTACTAGTTACAGTACAGTTCCAGTACATTACTATAAACAGTACAGTTCCAGTACATTACTATATACAGTACAGTTACAGTACAGTACAGTTACAGTACATTACTATATACAGTACATTACTATATACAGTACATTACTATATACAGTACAGTTACAGTACATTACTTTATAGTACAGTTCCAGTACATTACTATATACAGTACATTACTATATACAGTGCATTGCTATATACAGTACATTACATTATATACAGTACAGTTACAGTACATTACTATACACAGTACATTACTATATACACTACAGTATACAGTACATTACTATATACAGTACATTACTAGTACATTACTAGCTACAGTACATTACTATATATACAGTTACAGTACATTACTATATACAGTACATTACTATATACAGTACAGCTACAGTACATTACTATATACAGTACATTACATATACATTACTATTACAGTACATTACTATATACAGTACATTACTATATACAGTACTAGTTACAGTACATTACTATATACAGTACAGTTACAGTACATTACTATATACAGTACATTACTATATACAGTACAGTTACAGTATATTACTATATACAGTACATTACCATATACAGTACAGTTACTATATACATTACTATATACAGTACATTACTATATACAGTACATTACTATATTACTATATACAGTACAGTTACAGTACATTACTATATACAGTACATTACTATATACAGTACAGTTACAGTACATTACTATATACAGTACATTACTATATACAGTACAGTTACAGTTACAGTACATTACAATATACAGTAAATTACAAAATACATTTTGATTTTTTGATACATTACTATATACAGTACATTACAATATACAGTACAGTTACAGTACATTACTATATACAGTACAGTTACAGTACATTACTATATACAGTACATTACTATATACAGTACAGTTACAGTACATTACTATATACAGTAAAGTTACAGTACATTACTATATACAGTACAGTTACAGTACATTACGATATACAGTACATTACTATATACATTACAGTTCCAGTACATTAATATATACAGTACAGTTACAGTACATTACTATATATAGTTACATTTTATTACTATATACAGTACATTACTATATACAGTACATTACTATATACAGTACAGTTCCAGTACATTACTTTATACAGTACAGTTCAGTACATTACTATATACAGTACATTACTATATACAGTGCATTGCTATATACAGTACATTACTATATACACTACAGTTACAGTATATTACTATATACAGTACATTACTATATACAGTACATTACTATATACACTACAGTTACAGTACATTACTATATACAGTACATTACTATATACAGTACAGTTACAGTACATTACTATATACAGTACATTACTATATACAGTACAGTTACAGTACATTACTATACAGTACATTACTATATATACAGTACAGTTACAGTACAGTACAGTTACAGTACATTACTATATACAGTACAGTTACAGTACATTACTATATACAGTTACAGTACATTACTATATACAGTACAGTTACAGTACATTACTATATACAGTACAGTACAGTTACAGTACATTACTATATACAGTACATTACTATATACAGTACAGTTACAGTACAGTACAGTTACAGTACATTACTATATACAGTACATTACTATATACATTTACTATTACAGTACATTACTATATATACAGTTACAGTTACAGTACATTACTATATACAGTACAGTTACAGTACATTACTATATACAGTACATTACTATATACAGTACAGTTACAGTACATTACTATATACATTACATTACTAGATACAGTACAGTTACAGTACATTACTATATACAGTACATTACTATATACAGTACAGTTACAGTACATTACTATAAACAGTACATTACTATATACAGTACAGTTACAGTACATTACTATATACAGTACGGTTACAGTACATTACTATATACAGTACAGTTACAGTACATTACTATATACAGTACATTACTATATACAGTACAGTTACAGTTACAGTACATTACTATATACAGTACATTACTATATACAGTACAGTTACAGTACATTACTATATACAGTACATTACTATATACAGTACAGTTACAGTTACAGTACATTACGATATACAGTAAATTACAAAATACAGTACAGTTACAGTACATTACTATATACAGTACATTACAATATACAGTACAGTTACAGTACATTACTATATACAGTACAGTTACAGTACATTACTATATACAGTACATTACTATATACAGTACAGTTACAGTACATTACTATATACAGTACAGTTACAGTACATTACTATATACAGTACAGTTACAGTACATTGATATACAGTACATTACTATAAACAGTACAGTTCCAGTACATTACTATATACAGTACAGTTACAGTACATTACTATATACAGTACAGTTACAGTACATTACTATATACAGTACATTACTATATACAGTACATTACTATATACAGTACATTACTATATACAGTACAGTTCCAGTACATTACTTTATACAGTACAGTTCCAGTACATTACTATATACAGTACATTACTATATACAGTGCATTGCTATATACAGTACATTACTATATACAGTACAGTTACAGTACATTACTATACACAGTACATTACTATATACAGTACAGTTACAGTACATTACTATATACAGTACATTACTATATACAGTACAGCTACAGTACATTACTATATACAGTACAGTTACAGTACATTACTATATACAGTACATTACTAGATACAGTACAGTTACAGTATATTACTATATACAGTACATTACCATATACAGTACAGTTACAGTACATTACTATATACAGTACATTACTATATACAGTACAGTTACAGTACATTACTATATACAGTACAGTTACAGTACATTACTATATACAGTACATTACTATATACAGTACAGTTACAGTATATTACTATATACAGTACATTACCATATACAGTACAGTTACAGTACATTACTATATACAGTACATTACTATATACAGTACAGTTACAGTACATTACTATATACAGTACATTACTATATATACAGTTACAGTTACAGTACATTACAATATACAGTAAATTACTATATACAGTACAGTTACAGTACATTACTATATACAGTACATTACAATATACAGTACAGTTACAGTACATTACTATATACAGTACAGTTACAGTACATTACTATATACAGTACATTACTATATACAGTACAGTTACAACTATATACAGTACAGTTACAGTACATTACTATATACAGTACAGTTACAGTACATTACGATATACAGTACATTACTATATACAGTACAGTTACAGTACATTACTATATACAGTACAGTTACAGTACATTACTATACAGTTACAGTACATTACTATATACAGTACATTACTATATACAGTACATTAGTTCCAGTACATTACTTTATACAGTACAGTTCCAGTACATTACTATATACAGTACATTACTATATACAGTGCATTGCTATATACAGTACATTACTATATACACTACAGATTTACAGTACATTACTATATACAGTACATTACTATATACTACAGTTACAGTACATTTACTATATACAGTACATTACTATACAGTACAGTTACGTACATTACTATATACAGTACAGTTACAGTACATTACTATATACAATTACATTACTATATACAGTACAGTTACAGTACAGTACAGTTACAGTACATTACTATATACAGTACAGTTACAGTACATTACTATATACAGTACAGTTACAGTACATTACTATATACAGTACAGTTACAGTACATTACTATATACAGTACATTACTATATACAGTACATTACAGTACATTACTATATACAGTACATTACTATATACAGTACAGTTACAGTACAGTTACAGTACATTACTATATACAGTACAGTTACAGTACATTACTATATACAGTACATTACTATATACAGTACAGTTACAGTACATTACTATATACAGTACATTACTATGATTCACTGATGGTCATCCTGTCTGGGTTGGCGCCCCCCCTTGGGTTGTGCCGTGGCGGAGATCTTTGCGGGCTATACTCAGCTTTGTCTCAGGATGGTAAGTTGTGGTTGAAGATATCCTCCAGTGGTGTGGGGGCTGTGCTTTGGCAAAGTGGGTGGGGTTATATCCTTCCTGTTTGGCCCTGTCCGGGGGTGTCCTCGGGTGGGGCCACAGTGTCTCCCTGACCCCTCCTGTCTCAGCCTCCAGTATTTATGCTGCAGTAGTTTATGTCGGGGGGCTGGGGTCAGTTTGTTATATCTGGAGTACTTCTCCTGTCCACCGGTGTCCTGTGTGAATCTAAGTGTGCGTTCTCTAATTCTCTCTCCTTCTCTCTCGGAGGACCTGAGCCCGAGGACCATGCCCCAGGACTACCTGACATGATGACTCCTTGCTGTCCCAGTCCACCTGGCCGTGCTGCTGCTCCAGTTTCAACTGACCTGAGCCCCAGGACCATGCCCCAGGACTACTTGACATGATGACACCTTGCTGTCCCCAGTCCACCTGGCCGTGCTGCTGCTCCAGTTTCAACTGTTCTGCCTTATTATTATTCGACCATGCTGGTCATTTATGAACATTTGAACATCTTGGCCATGTTCTGTTATAATCTCTACCCGGCACAGCCAGAAGAGGACTGGCCACCCCACATAGCCTGGTTCCTCTCTAGGTTTCTTCCTAGGTTTTGGCTTTTCTAGGGAGTTTTTCCTAGCCACCGTGCTTCTACACCTGCATTGCTTGCTGTTTGGGGTTTTAGGCTGGGTTTCTGTACAGCACTTTGAGATATCAGCTGATGTACGAAGGGCTATATAAATAAATTTGAGATTTGATTTACTATATACAGTACAGTTACAGTACATTACTATATAGAGTACATTACTATATACAGTACAGTTACAGTACATTACAGTGATACAGTACAGTTATATACAGTACTAGTTACAGTACATTACTATATACAGTACAGTTACAGTACATTACTATATACAGTACAGTTACAGTACATTACTATACAGTACAGTTACAGTACATTACTATATACAGTACATTACTATATACAGTACAGTTACAGTACAGTTACAGTACATTACTATATACAGTACAGTACAGTTACAGTACATTACTATATACAGTACATTACTATATACAGTACAAAGTACATACATTATATACAGTACATTACTATATACAGTACAGTTACAGTTACAGTACATTACTATATACAGTACATTATATATACAGTACAGTTACAGTACATTACTATATACAGTACATTACTATATACAGTACAGTTACAGGTACAGTACATTACGATATACAGTAAATTACAAAATACAGTACAGTTACAGTACATTACTATATACAGTACATTACAATATACAGTACAGTTACAGTACATTACTATATACAGTACATTACTATATACAGTACAGTTACAGTACATTACTATATACAGTACAGTTACAGTACATTACTATATACAGTACAGTTACAGTACATTACGATATACAGTACATTACTATATACAGTACAGTTCCAGTACATTACTATATACAGTACAGTTCCAGTACATTACTATATACAGTACAGTTACAGTACATTACTATATACAGTACATTACTATATACAGTACATTACTATATACAGTACATTACTATATACAGTACAGTTCCAGTACATTACTTTATACAGTACAGTTCCAGTACATTACTATATACAGTACATTACTAGATACAGTGCATTGCTATATACAGTACATTACTATATACAGTACAGTTACAGTACATTACTATACACAGTACATTACTATATACAGTACAGTTACAGTACATTACTATATACAGTACAGCTACAGTACATTACTATATACAGTACAGTTACAGTACATTACTATATACAGTACATTACTAGATACAGTACAGTTACAGTATATTACTATATACAGTACATTACCATATACAGTACAGTTACAGTACATTACTATATACAGTACATTACTATATACAGTACAGTTACAGTACATTACTATATACAGTACAGTTACAGTACATACTATATACAGTACAGTTACAGTACATTACTATATACAGTACATTACTATATACAGTACATTACTATATACAGTACAGTTCCAGTACATTACTTTATACAGTACAGTTCCAGTACATTACTATATACAGTAGTGCATTGCTATATACAGTACATTACTATATACACTACAGTTACATTACTATATACAGTACATTAGTTACAGTACATTACTATATACACTACAGTTACAGTACATTACTATATACAGTACATTACTATATACATTATATACAGTACAGTTACAGTACATTACTATATACAGTACAGTTACAGTACATTACTATATACAGTACATTACTATATACAGTACAGTTTACAGTACAGTTACAGTACATTATTATATACAGTACAGTTACAGTACATTACTATATACAGTACAGTTGTACATTAATATATACAGTACATTACTATATACAGTACAGTTACAGTACATTACTATATACAGTACATTACTATTACAGTACATTACTATACAGTTACAGTACATTACTATATACAGTACAGTTACAGTACATTACTATAAACAGTACATTACTATATACAGTACAGTTACAGTACATTACTATATACAGTACATTACTATATACAGTACAGTTACAGTACATTACTATATACAGTACATTACTATATAGTACAGTTACAGTACATTACTATATACAGTACATTACTAGATACAGTACAGTTATATTTTTATTACTATATACGAATGCGGTTACAGTACATTACTATATACAGTACAGTTACAGTACATTTATATACAGTACATTACTATATACAGTACAGTTACAGTACATTACTATATACAGTACATTATATACAGTACAGTTACATTACATTACTATATACAGTACATTACTATATACAGTACAGTTACAGTACATTACTATATACAGTACATTACTATATACAGTACAGTTACAGTACATTACTATATACAGTACATTACTATATACAGTACAGTTCCCAAGTACATTACATATACAGTACAGTTACAAGTTACAATTACGTTGCTATATACAGTACAGTTACAGTACATTACTATATACAGTACATTACTATATACAGTACAGTTACAGTTACAGTACATTACGATATACAGTAAATTACAAAATACAGTACAGTTACAGTACATTACTATATACAGTACATTACAATATACAGTACAGTTACAGTACATTACTATATACAGTACAGTTACAGTACATTACTATATACAGTACATTACTGTATACAGTACAGTTACAGTACATTACTATATACAGTACAGTTACAGTACATTACTATATACAGTACAGTTACAGTACATTACGATATACAGTACATTACTATAAACAGTACAGTTCCAGTACATTACTATATACAGTACAGTTCCAGTACATTACTATATACAGTACAGTTACAGTACATTACTATATACAGTACATTACTATATACAGTACATTACTATATACAGTACATTACTATATACAGTACAGTTCCAGTACATTACTTTATACAGTACAGTTCCAGTACATTACTATATACAGTACATTACTATATACAGTGCATTGCTATATACAGTACATTACTATATACAGTACAGTTACAGTACATTACTATACACAGTACATTACTATATACAGTACAGTTACAGTACATTACTATATACAGTACATTACTATATACAGTACAGCTACAGTACATTACTATATACAGTACAGTTACAGTACATTACTATATACAGTACATTACTAGATACAGTACAGTTACAGTATATTACTATATACAGTACATTACCATATACAGTACAGTTACAGTACATTACTATATACAGTACATTACTATATACAGTACAGTTACAGTACATTACTATATACAGTACAGTTACAGTACATTACTATATACAGTACATTACTATATACAGTACAGTTACAGTATATTACTATATACAGTACATTACCATATACAGTACAGTTCCAGTACATTACTATATACAGTACAGTTACAGTACATTACTATATACAGTACATTACTATATACAGTACATTACTATATACAGTACATTACTATATACAGTACAGTTCCAGTACATTACTTTATACAGTACAGTTCCAGTACATTACTATATACAGTACATTACTATATACAGTGCATTGCTATATACAGTACATTACTATATACAGTACAGTTACAGTACATTACTATACACAGTACATTACTATATACAGTACAGTTACAGTACATTACTATATACAGTACAGCTACAGTACATTACTATATACAGTACAGTTACAGTACATTACTATATACAGTACATTACTAGATACAGTACAGTTACAGTATATTACTATATACAGTACATTACCATATACAGTACAGTTACAGTACATTACTATATACAGTACATTACTATATACAGTACAGTTACAGTACATTACTATATACAGTACAGTTACAGTACATTACTATATACAGTACAGTTACAGTACATTACTATATACAGTACATTACTATATACAGTACATTACTATATACAGTACAGTTCCAGTACATTACTTTATACAGTACAGTTCCAGTACATTACTATATACAGTACATTACTATATACAGTGCATTGCTATATACAGTACATTACTATATACACTACAGTTACAGTATATTACTATATACAGTACATTACTATATACAGTACATTACTATATACACTACAGTTACAGTACATTACTATATACAGTACATTACTATATACAGTACAGTTACAGTACATTACTATATACAGTACATTACTATATACAGTACAGTTACAGTACATTACTATATACAGTACATTACTATATACAGTACAGTTACAGTACAGTACAGTTACAGTACATTACTATATACAGTACAGTTACAGTACATTACTATATACAGTACAGTTACAGTACATTACTATATACAGTACATTACTATATACAGTACAGTTACAGTACATTACTATATACAGTACATTACTATATACAGTACAGTTACAGTACAGTACAGTTACAGTACATTACTATATACAGTACAGTTACAGTACATTACTATATACAGTACATTACTATATACAGTACAGTTACAGTACATTACTATATACAGTACATTACTATATACAGTACAGTTACAGTACATTACTATATACAGTACATTACTATATACAGTACAGTTACAGTACATTACTATATACAGTACATTACTAGATACAGTACAGTTACAGTACATTACTATATACAGTACATTACTATATACAGTACAGTTACAGTACATTACTATAAACAGTACATTACTATATACAGTACAGTTACAGTACATTACTATATACAGTGCGGTTACAGTACATTACTATATACAGTACAGTTACAGTACATTACTATATACAGTACATTACTATATACAGTACAGTTACAGTTACAGTACATTACTATATACAGTACATTACTATATACAGTACAGTTACAGTACATTACTATATACAGTACATTACTATATACAGTACAGTTACAGTTACAGTACATTACGATATACAGTAAATTACAAAATACAGTACAGTTACAGTACATTACTATATACAGTACATTACAATATACAGTACAGTTACAGTACATTACTATATACAGTACAGTTACAGTACATTACTATATACAGTACATTACTATATACAGTACAGTTACAGTACATTACTATATACAGTACAGTTACAGTACATTACTATATACAGTACAGTTACAGTACATTACGATATACAGTACATTACTATAAACAGTACAGTTCCAGTACATTACTATATACAGTACAGTTACAGTACATTACTATATACAGTACAGTTCCAGTACATTACTATATACAGTACAGTTACAGTACATTACTATATACAGTACATTACTATATACAGTACAGTTCCAGTACATTACTTTATACAGTACAGTTCCAGTACATTACTATATACAGTACATTACTATATACAGTGCATTGCTATATACAGTACATTACTATATACAGTACAGTTACAGTACATTACTATACACTACAGTACAGTTACAGTTACAGTACATTACTATATACAGTACATTACTATATACAGTACAGTTACAGTACATTACTATATACAGTACATTACTATATACAGTACAGTTACAGTTACAGTACATTACAATATACAGTAAATTACAAAATACAGTACAGTTACAGTACATTACTATATACAGTACATTACAATATACAGTAAGTTACAGTACATTACTATATACAGTACAGTTACAGTACATTACTATATACAGTACATTACTATATACAGTACAGTTACAGTACATTACTATATACAGTACAGTTACAGTACATTACTATATACAGTACAGTTACAGTACACACATATACAGTACATTACTATATACAGTACAGATCCAGTACATTACTATATACAGTACAGTTACAGTACATTACTATATACAGTACAGTTACAGTACATTACTATATACAGTACATTACTATATACAGTACATTACTATATACAGTACAGTTCCAGTACATTACTTTATACAGTAAAGTTCCAGTACATTACTATATACAGTACATTACTATATACAGTGCATTGCTATATACAGTACATTACTATATACACTACAGTTACAGTATATTACTATATACAGTACATTACTATATACACTACATTACTATATTACACTACAGTTACATTACATTACTATAGTTACAGTACATTACTATATACAGTACAGTTACAGTACATTACTATATACAGTACATTACTATATACAGTACAGTTACAGTACATTACTATATACAGTACATTACTATATACAGTACAGTTACACACATTATACAGTACAGTTACAGTACATTACTATATACAGTACAGTTACAGTACATTACTATATACAGTACATTACTATATACAGTACAGTTACAGTACATTACTATATACAGTACATTACTATACAGTACAGTTACAGTATTGTGTTACAGTACATTACTATATACACAGTACAGTTACAGTACATTACTATATATATGAAAACATTACTATATACAGTACAGTTACAGTACATTACTATATACAGTACATTACTATGATTCACTGATGTGGTCATCCTGTCTGGCTGGTTTCCCTCAGCCAGTCAAAGGAGAGATCTTGCGGGCTATACTCAGCTTTGTCTCAGGGAGCTATAAGTTGGTGGTTGAAGATATCCCTCCAGTGGTGTGGGGGCTGTGCTTTGCAAAGTGGGTGGGGTTATATCTTCCTGTTTGGCCCTGTCCGGGGTGTCCCGGTGGGCCACAGTGTCTGGCCCCTCCTGTCTCAGCCTCCAGTATTTATGCTGCAGTAGTTTATGTGCGGGGGCTGGGGTCAGTTTGTTATATCTGGAGTACTTCTCCTGTCAATTCCGTGTCCTGTGAATCTAAGTGTGCGTTCTCTAATTCTCTCCTTCTCTCTCTCGGAGGACCTGAGCCCGAGGACCATGCCCCAGGACTACCTGAGATGATGACTCCTTTGCTGTCCCCAGTCCACCTGGCCGTGCTGCTGCTCCAGTTTCAACTGACCTGAGCCTAGGACCATGCCCCAGGACTACTTGATGATGACACCTTGCTGTCCCCAGTCCACCTGGCCGTGCTGCTGCTCCAGTTTCAACTGTTCTGCCTTATTATTATTCGACCATGCTGGTCATTTATGAACATTTGAACATCTTGGCCATGTTCTGTTATAATCTCTACCCGGCACAGCCAGAAGAGGACTGGCCACCCCACATAGCCTGGTTCCTCTCTAGGTTTCTTCCTAGGTTTTGGCTTTTCTAGGGAGTTTTTCCTAGCCACCGTGCTTCTACACCTGCATTGCTTGCTGTTTGGGGTTTTAGGCTGGGTTTCTGTACAGCACTTTGAGATATCAGCTGATGTACGAAGGGCTATATAAATAAATTTGATTTGATTTGATTTGATTTACTATATACAGTACAGTTACAGTACATTACTATATAGAGTACATTACTATATACAGTACAGTTACAGTACAGTACAGTTACAGTACATTACTATATACAGTACAGTTACAGTACATTACTATATACAGTACAGTTACAGTACATTACTATATACAGTACAGTTACAGTACATTACTATATACAGTACATTACTATATACAGTACAGTTACAGTACATTACTATATACAGTACATTACTATATACAGTACAGTTACAGTACATTACTATATACAGTACAGTTACAGTACATTACTATATACAGTACATTACTATATACAGTACAGTTACAGTTACAGTACATTACTATATACAGTACATTACTATATACAGTACAGTTACAGTACATTACTATATACAGTACATTACTATATACAGTACAGTTACAGGTACAGTACATTACGATATACAGTAAATTACAAAATACAGTACAGTTACAGTACATTACTATATACAGTACATTACAATATACAGTACAGTTACAGTACATTACTATATACAGTACATTACTATATACAGTACAGTTACAGTACATTACTATATACAGTACAGTTACAGTACATTACTATATACAGTACAGTTACAGTACATTACGATATACAGTACATTACTATATACAGTACAGTTCCAGTACATTACTATATACAGTACAGTTCCAGTACATTACTATATACAGTACAGTTACAGCAATATTACTATATACAGTACACATTATATACAGTACATTACTATATACAGTACAGTTCCAGTACATTACTTTATACAGTACAGTTCCAGTACATTACTATATACAGTACATTACTATATACAGTGCATTGCTATATACAGTACATTACTATATACAGTACAGTTACAGTACATTACTATACACAGTACATTACTATATACAGTACAGTTACAGTATATTACTATATACAGGTATAGCTACAGTACATTACTATATACAGTACAGTTACAGTACATTACTATATACAGTATGACATTATATACAGTACAGTTACAGCACATTACTATATACAGTACATTACTATATACAGTACAGTTACAGTACATTATTATATACAGTACATTACTAGATACAGTACAGTTACAGTACATTACTATATACAGTACATTACTATATACAGTACAGTTACAGTACATTACTATAAACAGTACATTACTATATACAGTACAGTTACAGTACATTACTATATACAGTACGGTTACAGTACATTACTATATACAGTACAGTTACAGTACATTACTATATACAGTACATTACTATATACAGTACAGTTACAGTTACAGTACATTACTATATACAGTACATTACTATATACAGTACAGTTACAGTACATTACTATATACAGTACATTACTATATACAGTACAGTTACAGTTACAGTACATTACGATATACAGTAAATTACAAAATACAGTACAGTTACAGTACATTACTATATACAGTACATTACAATATACAGTACAGTTACAGTACATTAATATATACAGTACAGTTACAGTACATTACTATATACAGTACATTACTGTATACAGTACAGTTACAGTACATTACTATATACAGTACAGTTACAGTACATTACTATATACAGTACAGTTACAGTACATTACGATATACAGTACATTACTATAAACAGTACAGTTCCAGTACATTACTATATACAGTACAGTTCCAGTACATTACTATATACAGTACAGTTACAGTACATTACTATATACAGTACATTACTATATACAGTACATTACTATATACAGTACATTACTATATACAGTACAAGTTCCAGTACATTACTTTATACAGTACACAGTTCCAGTACATTACTATATACAGTGCATTGCTATATACAGTACATTACTATATACAGTACAGTTACAGCACATTACTATACACAGTACATTACTATATACAGTACAGTTACAGTACATTACTATATACAGTACATTACTATATACAGTACAGCTACAGTACATTACTATATATACAGTACAGTTACAGTACATTACTATATACAGTACATTACTAGACAATAGTACAGTTACAGTATATTACTATATACAGTACATTACCATATACAGTACAGTTACAGTACATTACTATATACAGTACATTACTATATACAGTACAGTTACAGTACATTACTATATACAGTACAGTTACAGTACATTACTATATACAGTACATTACTATATACAGTACAGTTACAGTATATTACTATATACAGTACATTACCATATACAGTACAGTTCCAGTACATTACTATATACAGTACAGTTACAGTACATTACTATATACAGTACATTACTATATACAGTACATTACTATATACAGTACATTACTATATACAGTACAGTTCCAGTACATTACTTTATACAGTACAGTTCCAGTACATTACTATATACAGTACATTACTATATACAGTGCATTGCTATATACAGTACATTACTATATACAGTACAGTTACAGTACATTACTATACACAGTACATTACTATATACAGTACAGTTACAGTACATTACTATATACAGTACAGCTACAGTACATTACTATATACAGTACAGTTACAGTACATTACTATATACAGTACATTACTAGATACAGTACAGTTACAGTATATTACTATATACAGTACATTACCATATACAGTACAGTTACAGTACATTACTATATACAGTACATTACTATATACAGTACAGTTACAGTACATTACTATATACAGTACAGTTACAGTACATTACTATATACAGTACAGTTACAGTACATTACTATATACAGTACATTACTATATACAGTACATTACTATATACAGTACAGTTCCAGTACATTACTTTATACAGTACAGTTCCAGTACATTACTATATACAGTACATTGCTATATACAGTACATTACTATATACACTACAGTTACAGTATATTACTATATACAGTACATTACTATATACAGTACATTACTATATACACTACAGTTACAGTACATTACTATATACAGTACATTACTATATACAGTACAGTTACAGTACATTACTATATACAGTACATTACTATATACAGTACAGTTACAGTACATTACTATATACAGTACATTACTATATACAGTACAGTTACAGTACAGTACAGTTACAGTACATTATTATATACAGTACAGTTACAGTACATTACTATATACAGTACAGTTACAGTACATTACTATATACAGTACATTACTATATACAGTACAGTTACAGTACATTACTATATACAGTACATTACTATATACAGTACAGTTACAGTACAGTACAGTTACAGTACATTACTATATACAGTACAGTTACAGTACATTACTATATACAGTACATTACTATATACAGTACAGTTACAGTACATTACTATATACAGTACATTACTATATACAGTACAGTTACAGTACATTACTATATACAGTACATTACTATATACAGTACAGTTACAGTACATTACTATATACAGTACATTACTAGATACAGTACAGTTACAGTACATTACTATATACAGTACATTACTATATACAGTACAGTTACAGTACATTACTATAAACAGTACATTACTATATACAGTACAGTTACAGTACATTACTATATACAGTACGGTTACAGTACATTACTATATACAGTACAGTTACAGTACATTACTATATACAGTACATTACTATATACAGTACAGTTACAGTTACAGTACATTACTATATACAGTACATTACTATATACAGTACAGTTACAGTACATTACTATATACAGTACATTACTATATACAGTACAGTTACAGTTACAGTACATTACGATATACAGTAAATTACAAAATACAGTACAGTTACAGTACATTACTATATACAGTACATTACAATATACAGTACAGTTACAGTACATTACTATATACAGTACAGTTACAGTACATTACTATATACAGTACATTACTATATACAGTACAGTTACAGTACATTACTATATACAGTACAGTTACAGTACATTACTATATACAGTACAGTTACAGTACATTACGATATACAGTACATTACTATAAACAGTACAGTTCCAGTACATTACTATATACAGTACAGTTACAGTACATTACTATATACAGTACAGTTACAGTACATTACTATATACAGTACATTACTATATACAGTACATTACTATATACAGTACATTACTATATACAGTACAGTTCCAGTACATTACTTTATACAGTACAGTTCCAGTACATTACTATATACAGTACATTACTATATACAGTGCATTGCTATATACAGTACATTACTATATACAGTACAGTTACAGTACATTACTATACACAGTACATTACTATATACAGTACAGTTACAGTACATTACTATATACAGTACATTACTATATACAGTACAGCTACAGTACATTACTATATACAGTACAGTTACAGTACATTACTATATACAGTACATTACTAGATACAGTACAGTTACAGTATATTACTATATACAGTACATTACCATATACAGTACAGTTACAGTACATTACTATATACAGTACATTACTATATACAGTACAGTTACAGTACATTACTATATACAGTACAGTTACAGTACATTACTATATACAGTACATTACTATATACAGTACAGTTACAGTATATTACTATATACAGTACATTACCATATACAGTACAGTTACAGTACATTACTATATACAGTACATTACTATATACAGTACAGTTACAGTACATTACTATATACAGTACATTACTATATACAGTACAGTTACAGTTACAGTACATTACAATATACAGTAAATTACAAAATACAGTACAGTTACAGTACATTACTATATACAGTACATTACAATATACAGTACAGTTACAGTACATTACTATATACAGTACAGTTACAGTACATTACTATATACAGTACATTACTATATACAGTACAGTTACAGTACATTACTATATACAGTACAGTTACAGTACATTACTATATACAGTACAGTTACAGTACATTACGATATACAGTACATTACTATATACAGTACAGTTCCAGTACATTACTATATACAGTACAGTTACAGTACATTACTATATACAGTACAGTTACAGTACATTACTATATACAGTACATTACTATATACAGTACATTACTATATACAGTACAGTTCCAGTACATTACTTTATACAGTACAGTTCCAGTACATTACTATATACAGTACATTACTATATACAGTGCATTGCTATATACAGTACATTACTATATACACTACAGTTACAGTACATTACTATATACAGTACATTACTATATACACTACAGTTACAGTACATTACTATATACAGTACATTACTATATACAGTACAGTTACAGTACATTACTATATACAGTACAGTTACAGTACATTACTATATACAGTACATTACTATATACAGTACAGTTACAGTACAGTACAGTTACAGTACATTACTATATACAGTACAGTTACAGTACATTACTATATACAGTACAGTTACAGTACATTACTATATACAGTACAGTTACAGTACATTACTATATACAGTACATTACTATATACAGTACAGTTACAGTACATTACTATATACAGTACATTACTATATACAGTACAGTTACAGTACAGTTACAGTACATTACTATATACAGTACAGTTACAGTACATTACTATATACAGTACATTACTATATACAGTACAGTTACAGTACATTACTATATACAGTACATTACTATGATTCACTGATGTGGTCATCCTGTCTGGGTTGGCGCCCCCCTTGGGTTGTGCCGTGGCGGAGATCTTTGCGGGCTATACTCAGCTTTGTCTCAGGATGGTAAGTTGGTGGTTGAAGATATCCCTCCAGTGGTGTGGGGGCTGTGCTTTGGCAAAGTGGGTGGGGTTATATCCTTCCTGTTTGGCCCTGTCCGGGGGTGTCCTCGGGTGGGGCCACAGTGTCTCCTGACCCCTCCTGTCTCAGCCTCCAGTATTTATGCTGCAGTAGTTTATGTGTCGGGGGGCTGGGGTCAGTTTGTTATATCTGGAGTACTTCTCCTGTCCAATTCGGTGTCCTGTGTGAATCTAAGTGTGCGTTCTCTAATTCTCTCCTTCTCTCTCTCGGAGGACCTGAGCCCGAGGACCATGCCCCAGGACTACCTGACATGATGACTCCTTGCTGTCCCCAGTCCACCTGGCCGTGCTGCTGCTCCAGTTTCAACTGACCTGAGCCCTAGGACCATGCCCCAGGACTACTTGACATGATGACACCTTGCTGTCCCCAGTCCACCTGGCCGTGCTGCTGCTCCAGTTTCAACTGTTCTGCCTTATTATTATTCGACCATGCTGGTCATTTATGAACATTTGAACATCTTGGCCATGTTCTGTTATAATCTCTACCCGGCACAGCCAGAAGAGGACTGGCCACCCCACATAGCCTGGTTCCTCTCTAGGTTTCTTCCTAGGTTTTGGCTTTTCTAGGGAGTTTTTCCTAGCCACCGTGCTTCTACACCTGCATTGCTTGCTGTTTGGGGTTTTAGGCTGGGTTTCTGTACAGCACTTTGAGATATCAGCTGATGTACGAAGGGCTATATAAATAAATTTGATTTGATTTGATTTGATTTACTATATACAGTACAGTTACAGTACATTACTATATAGAGTACATTACTATATACAGTACAGTTACAGTACAGTACAGTTACAGTACATTACTATATACAGTACAGTTACAGTACATTACTATATACAGTACAGTTACAGTACATTACTATATACAGTACAGTTACAGTACATTACTATATACAGTACATTACTATATACAGTACAGTTACAGTACATTACTATATACAGTACATTACTATATACAGTACAGTTACAGTACATTACTATATACAGTACAGTTACAGTACATTACTATATACAGTACATTACTATATACAGTACAGTTACAGTTACAGTACATTACTATATACAGTACATTACTATATACAGTACAGTTACAGTACATTACTATATACAGTACATTACTATATACAGTACAGTTACAGGTACAGTACATTACGATATACAGTAAATTACAAAATACAGTACAGTTACAGTACATTACTATATACAGTACATTACAATATACAGTACAGTTACAGTACATTACTATATACAGTACATTACTATATACAGTACAGTTACAGTACATTACTATATACAGTACAGTTACAGTACATTACTATATACAGTACAGTTACAGTACATTACGATATACAGTACATTACTATATACAGTACAGTTCCAGTACATTACTATATACAGTACAGTTCCAGTACATTACTATATACAGTACAGTTACAGTACATTACTATATACAGTACATTACTATATACAGTACATTACTATATACAGTACATTACTATATACAGTACAGTTCCAGTACATTACTTTATACAGTACAGTTCCAGTACATTACTATATACAGTACATTACTATATACAGTGCATTGCTATATACAGTACATTACTATATACAGTACAGTTACAGTACATTACTATACACAGTACATTACTATATACAGTACAGTTACAGTACATTACTATATACAGTACAGCTACAGTACATTACTATATACAGTACAGTTACAGTACATTACTATATACAGTACATTACTAGATACAGTACAGTTACAGTATATTACTATATACAGTACATTACCATATACAGTACAGTTACAGTACATTACTATATACAGTACATTACTATATACAGTACAGTTACAGTACATTACTATATACAGTACAGTTACAGTACATTACTATATACAGTACAGTTACAGTACATTACTATATACAGTACATTACTATATACAGTACAGTTACAGTTACAGTACATTACTATATACAGTACATTACTATATACAGTACAGTTACAGTACATTACTATATACAGTACATTACTATATACAGTACAGTTACAGTTACAGTACATTACAATATACAGTAAATTACAAAATACAGTACAGTTACAGTACATTACTATATACAGTACATTACAATATACAGTACAGTTACAGTACATTACTATATACAGTACAGTTACAGTACATTACTATATACAGTACATTACTATATACAGTACAGTTACAGTACATTACTATATACAGTACAGTTACAGTACATTACTATATACAGTACATTACTATATACAGTACAGTTACAGTACATTACTATATACAGTACAGTTACAGTACATTACTATATACAGTACAGTTACAGTACATTACTATATACAGTACATTACTATATACAGTACAGTTACAGTAAATTACTATATACAGTACATTACTATATACAGTACAGTTACAGTACATTACTATAAACAGTACATTACTATATACAGTACAGTTACAGTACATTACTATATACAGTACAGTTACAGTACATTACTATATACAGTACAGTTACAGTACATTACTATATACAGTACATTACTATATACAGTACAGTTACAGTTACAGTACATTACTATATACAGTACATTACTATATACAGTACAGTTACAGTACATTACTATATACAGTACATTACTATATACAGTACAGTTACAGGTACAGTACATTACGATATACAGTAAATTACAAAATACAGTACAGTTACAGTACATTACTATATACAGTACATTACAATATACAGTACAGTTACAGTACATTACTATATACAGTACATTACTATATACAGTACAGTTACAGTACATTACTATATACAGTACAGTTACAGTACATTACTATATACAGTACAGTTACAGTACATTACGATATACAGTACATTACTATATACAGTACAGTTCCAGTACATTACTATATACAGTACAGTTCCAGAACATTACTATATACAGTACAGTTACAGTACATTACTATATACAGTACATTACTATATACAGTGCATTGCTATATACAGTACATTACTATATACAGTACAGTTACAGTACATTACTATACACAGTACATTACTATATACAGTACAGTTACAGTACATTACTATATACAGTACAGCTACAGTACATTACTATATACAGTACAGTTACAGTACATTACTATATACAGTACATTACTAGATACAGTACAGTTACAGTATATTACTATATACAGTACATTACCATATACAGTACAGTTACAGTACATTACTATATACAGTGCATTACTATATACAGTACAGTTACAGTACATTACTATATATACAGTACAGTTACAGTACATTACTATATACAGTACAGTTACAGTACATTACTATATACCGTACATTACTATATACAGTACAGTTACAGTTACAGTACATTACTATATACAGTACATTACTATATACAGTACAGTTACAGTACATTACTATATACAGTACATTACTATACAGTACAGTTACAGTTACAGTACATTACAATATACAGTAAATTACAAAATACAGTACAGTTACAGTACATTACTATATACAGTACATTACAATATACAGTACAGTTACAGTACATTACTATATACAGTACAGTTACAGTACATTACTATATACAGTACATTACTATATACAGTACAGTTACAGTACATTACTATATACAGTACAGTTACAGTACATTACTATATACAGTACATTACTATATACAGTACAGTTACAGGTACAGTACATTACGATATACAGTAAATTACAAAATACAGTACAGTTACAGTACATTACTATATACAGTACATTACAATATACAGTACAGTTACAGTACATTACTATATACAGTACATTACTATATACAGTACAGTTACAGTACATTACTATATACAGTACAGTTACAGTACATTACTATATACAGTACAGTTACAGTACATTACGATATACAGTACATTACTATATACAGTACAGTTCCAGTACATTACTATATACAGTACAGTTCCAGTACATTACTATATACAGTACAGTTACAGTACATTACTATATACAGTACATTACTATATACAGTACATTACTATATACAGTACATTACTATATACAGTACAGTTCCAGTACATTACTTTATACAGTACAGTTCCAGTACATTACTATATACAGTACATTACTATATACAGTGCATTGCTATATACAGTACATTACTATATACAGTACAGTTACAGTACATTACTATACACAGTACATTACTATATACAGTACAGTTACAGTACATTACTATATACAGTACAGCTACAGTACATTACTATATACAGTACAGTTACAGTACATTACTATATACAGTACATTACTAGATACAGTACAGTTACAGTATATTACTATATACAGTACATTACCATATACAGTACAGTTACAGTACATTACTATATACAGTACATTACTATATACAGTACAGTTACAGTACATTACTATATACAGTACAGTTACAGTACATTACTATATACAGTACAGTTACAGTACATTACTATATACAGTACATTACTATATACAGTACAGTTACAGTTACAGTACATTACTATATACAGTACATTACTATATACAGTACAGTTACAGTACATTACTATATACAGTACATTACTATATACAGTACAGTTACAGTTACAGTACATTACAATATACAGTAAATTACAAAATACAGTACAGTTACAGTACATTACTATATACAGTACATTACAATATACAGTACAGTTACAGTACATTACTATATACAGTACAGTTACAGTACATTACTATATACAGTACATTACTATATACAGTACAGTTACAGTACATTACTATATACAGTAAAGTTACAGTACATTACTATATACAGTACAGTTACAGTACATTACGATATACAGTACATTACTATATACAGTACAGTTCCAGTACATTACTATATACAGTACAGTTACAGTACATTACTATATACAGTACATTACTATATACAGTACATTACTATATACAGTACAGTTCCAGTACATTACTTTATACAGTACAGTTCCAGTACATTACTATATACAGTGCATTACTATATACAGTGCATTGCTATATACAGTACATTACTATATACACTACAGTTACAGTACATTACTATATACAGTACATTACTATATACAGTACATTACTATATACAGTACAGTTACAGTACATTACTATATACAGTACATTACTATATACAGTACAGTTACAGTACATTACTATATACAGTACATTACTATATACAGTACAGTTACAGTACATTACTATATACAGTACATTACTATATACAGTACAGTTACAGTACAGTACAGTTACAGTACATTACTATATACAGTACAGTTACAGTACATTACTATATACAGTACAGTTACAGTACATTACTATATACAGTACAGTTACAGTACATTACTATATACAGTACATTACTATATACAGTACAGTTACAGTACATTACTATATACAGTACATTACTATATACAGTACAGTTACAGTACATTACTATATACAGTACAGTTACAGTACATTACTATATACAGTACAGTTACAGTACATTACTATATACAGTACATTACTATATACAGTACAGTTACAGTACAGTTACAGTACATTACTATATACAGTACAGTTACAGTACATTACTATATACAGTACATTACTATATACAGTACAGTTACAGTACATTACTATATACAGTACATTACTATATACAGTACAGTTACAGTACATTACTATATACAGTACATTACTATATACAGTACAGTTACAGTACAGTACAGTTACAGTACATTACTATATACAGTACAGTTACAGTACATTACTATATACAGTACATTACTATATACAGTACAGTTACAGTACATTACTATATACAGTACAGTTACAGTACATTACTATATACAGTACAGTTACAGTACATTACTATATACAGTAC
The DNA here is from genome assembly GCF_036934945.1 of Oncorhynchus masou masou. Classification (NCBI taxonomy): domain Eukaryota; kingdom Metazoa; phylum Chordata; class Actinopteri; order Salmoniformes; family Salmonidae; genus Oncorhynchus; species Oncorhynchus masou. The sequence goes on from NW_027010064.1 coordinate 35,323, forward strand.
ATTACTATATACAGTACAGTTACAGTACATTACTATATACAGTACATTACTATATACAGTACAGTTACAGTACATTACCATATACAGTACAGTTACAGTACATTACTATATACAGTACAGTTACAGTACATTACTATATACAGTACATTACTATATACAGTACAGTTACAGTACAGTACAGTTACAGTACATTACTATATACAGTACAGTTACAGTACATTACTATATACAGTACATTACTATATACAGTACAGTTACAGTACATTACTATATACAGTACATTACTATATACAGTACAGTTACAGTACAGTACAGTTACAGTACATTACTATATACAGTACAGTTACAGTGCATTACTATATACAGTACATTACTATATACAGTACAGTTACAGTACATTACTATATACAGTACATTACTATATACAGTACAGTTACAGTACATTACTATATACAGTACATTACTATATACAGTACAGTTACAGTACAGTACAGTTACA
>NW_027010065.1:0-27500 GCF_036934945.1 Oncorhynchus masou masou
GCCTTCCTCTGACACCGCCTGGTATAGAGTTTCTGGATGGCAGGGAGCTCGGAGCTCTGTCAAAGTAACCATCAGGTTCTTGGTCATCTCCCTGACCAAGGCCCCTCTCCCCACATTGCTCAGTTTGGCCAGGCAGGACAGCTCTAGGAAGAGTCTTGATGGTTCCAATCTTCCTCCATTTAAGAATGATGGAGGCCACTGTGTTCTTGGGGACCTTCAACGGTGCATTTAAAAAAAACACAACTTTTTTCCCTTTGTCATTATGGAGTATTGTGATGCCATTATGGGGTATTGTGACGTCATTATGGGGTATTGTGATGTCATTATGGGGTATTGTGATGTCATTATGGGGTTTTGTGATGTCATTATGGGGTATTGTGATGTCATTATGGAGTATCGTGATGTCATTATGGGGTATTGTGATGTCATTATGGGGTTTTGTGATGTCATTATGAAATTGTTAATGATGTCATTATGGAAGTATTGTGATGTCATTATGAGGGTATTGTGATGCCATTATGGGGTTTTGTGATGTCATTGTAGGGTATTGTGATGTCATTATGGGGTTTTGTGATGTCATTATGGGGTATTGTGATGTCATTATGGAGTATTGTGATGTCATTATGGGGTATTGTGTAGATTGATGAGAAATGTGTTTTTATTAGATCCATTTCAGAACAAGGCTGGCAACAAGATGTGTAAAGTGAAGGGGTCTGAATAGTTCCGAACACACTGTATTTGTCATCGTTATATTCAGCCGAATCACACGACTGCAAGGCATGGCTCCAGAATGAGCCAAGACACGTATCGAAGACAAGAACCGGGGAGGGTTAGGGGGAAGGTGTTGTTGGAAATGATTGGTAGATGAAGCCAATGCAGGTTTCTCGTGGTCTTTCTATTGGCTAACGAAGGCGTTGGTCACTCCAGACTCTTTGTGCATTTGGGCAGAAGTGCCTGGGAATCAGATGGCGACTCTGATGACAGAATAGAGCTGTACAGGCCCCTGTTTTAATTGAAGACACATTATAGTGTCCTTGTACAACATAGCTTAGTACATCAAGAGGTTGGACTGACATACAGAAGGTTATGGGTTTAAGTCCCTTGACAGGTAGCTGTCTGAGATGAAAGATTGATTAGTGGCAATGGGAAGTATTGAAGTCCCTCAGAACCTCAAAAACATTGTTTGATGGAAAACCTCAATGATCTGAGTGTTTCCTTTCAAACTTGTAGTTGAATGAAGTAAATCAGTTTTAGGCTGAATGAAGCAAAGCAGTTTTAATAACAGCACTGTTGACCTTTTCATCCTTATTAAACTGTCATTAGAATTCAAACCATCGCGTTTGGCAATGAGGCTGCACTGAGCTTCAGAAGTTGTATTGACCTCAGCCTCGCAGGCCAATAAGTGAGCAGGCCCAAACGTCACAGAGACCGTGGCCAGTGTTCTGTCAAACGCACGTCATTAAGCACTATAATGTTATATCCCAGTTATGACTACCTCTGAAACACATGCTTTCAGATCGCATCATACAGGCTGTGAAATAGGTCAGGAGTCTGTTCCCGCTCATGAACATTGGTTGGTGGCAGGAAGTGAACACACGTTTAATTGTACACAGTGACACACAGGCACCAGAGACATACAGACTGACAGACATGCAGACAGACACTCCTAGAGGTTATGAAATCAGCCATGTACCCTAGCCCACTGGGCACAGACATCAATTCAACGTCTATTCCACGTCGGTTTAATGTAATTTCATTGAAATGACATGGAAACAACGTTGATTCAACCAGTGTGTGCCCAGTTGGATATATGTGATGTCATCTCCCTCCCAGAGAGCAAAGAGGGTACAGAACAGACTCTAGCACCTCCCAAACAAGACCGGGTTAGCCCTAGGTTGTGTTCAAAAGGGCACCCTATTCCCTATAAAGTGCACTATGTACAATAGGGCCCTGGTCAAAAGTAGTGCACTATGTAGGAAATAGGGTGCCATTTGAGATGCAGCGCTAGTGGACGGCCTGGATGGCCATTAGTCACAGTACTCTGCCCTGTCTGTCCTGTCTGTCTGCTGGGCATTCAGAGGTGCATAGCGGACGACAGAAATATTTCACATGTTACGCTATGTGCGTAGGTTAGACTTCCTATCACACGCTCATGAATTGTGCTCTGAATTCGGATGCATACTCTTTATTTTCTTGCCTGAGTGCGATTGGGGAGACTCACATTCAAAAAGAGACTTGGTTGGAAGGGCTGTCACTGAGTTTTGATTTCTGGAGACCACAGGATATAATGTTGTATGTGACTGATACACAAATACACTAGATTTGACATAATGAGAGCAAACTGATTTGGCTCTGGGTTTTTCCTGGTACTGTGCTTGTAGCTTATTACAGTAGGAAATACAGTAGATCACCTAAATACATAGGCCTGAGATAGAGAGCCTGAACAAATCATCATCTATTTCACTAAGCTATTTTGTTAATATTTCAAGGTTAATTATCCAAGTCAAGGAGTACACATAAAACACTTTTTTTTTTAAATCGCTCTGTTGTTTTGCTTATACATTTTTCTGTATTACATCATAGAAAATACAGAAAGGCCAAGGCATCAAAATACAGAAGGACTAGTTCAGGGCATCAGCATACAGAAGGACTAGTTCAGGGCATCAAGATACAGAAGGACTAGTTCAGGGCATCAAGATACAGAAGGACTAGGTCAGGGCATCAACATACAGAAGGACTAGTTCAGGGGATCAAAATACAGAAGGACTAGTTCAGGGGATCAAAATACAGAAGGACTAGTTCAGGGCATCAACATACAGAAGGACTAGGTCAGGGCATCAAGATACAGAAGGACTAGGTCAGGGCATCAAGATACAGAAGGACTAGTTCAGGGCATCAAGATACAGAAGGACGAGTTCAGGGCATCAAGATACAGAAGGACTAGTTCAGGGCATCAAGATACAGAAGGACTAGTTCAGGGCATCAAGATACAGAAGGACTAGTTCAGGGCATCAAGATACAGAAGGACTAGTTCAGGGCATCAAGATACAGAAGGACTAGGTCAGGACATCAAGATACAGAAGGACTAGTTCAGGGCATCAAGATACAGAAGGACGAGTTCAGGGCATCAAGATACAGAAGGACTAGTTCAGGGCATCAGCATACAGAGGACTAGTTCAGGGCATCAAGATACAGAACGGTCAGGGCATCAAGATACAGAGGACTAGTTGAGGCCATCAAGATACAGAAGGACTTGAAAATGTATTTTCTATTCTATTTACATTCTCAATTACAATAATATTTTAAATTTCTCCAAGTTTCTCTCCCGGTGTGGATGGCTTTTGATGTAGAGTTTTCATGGTCTCGCTCCAGAGGAATGCACCAGACCTAGTCAGCAAACACACAACTGTGAAGTCTGACATTTTTCAACTTCCAGAGAGAACACTATTTGACCAACAGTGAATCAAGTCGCTGACAGCAGCAGCAGAGAGCTGCTCTGAATCTCAGGTCACGTTAATAAGATGCTTTTCCAGCAGCTGCTCTTTCTGGCGGGAGCATGAATATGTCCCAAATGACAGCCTATTCCATATATATATATATGTGCACTATGTAGGGAATATGGTGCCGTTTGGGACGTAGCCTAAGGGTAGAAGGGAATGGGACGCAGCATTGTTTTAGGTGTAGGGGTGATAGACGAGATATTTCATTCATTATTATGACTGGTGATAAATGAAGAATGGAAACAGTGTTTCATGGAAAGAATGGGAGGAATGCAGAGCTGGACTCCAACATAGGAACTCAATCAAACCTTAGTGTTATCTGCAGCTGCTGTGAGTCAGCCAATCAAATCTAGCCCTGTATCAAAGGGTCAAAACAGACACGTGGAAAATCAACAGTTGACATATCGACATATCTGAATTAAGAATACAAAGCACTAGAGCCCGAATGACATGTGTCGTTTCATCTAAATGATTGTCCGTGTAGAACAATATATATCAATAATTCCAGCGATAACCGATGTATTCGACGCACGTGGCAAATACCTTTTGATTTGATTTGATTTTGTTCAATAAATTCGATGAGAAAAGAGAATCTCATGGTGGTCTGAACCCGGGGTCATTCTCATGATGTGTTCTTGTTATTATTGTTATAACTGCTATTATTGCCATAAAATAAGAAATCAACCTTTGAAACATATTTCTTGGACAATTGGCTCTTTTCGATAACAATTTCTGAGAACTCAGTGTGGAAAATGTTTTCACTTTTTAATTTCCCCAACTGTAAAACAGTATGTTGGCAGAGACCTGTATATCGGTACCAGTAAGTTTAGTTCCTTCAGAGATCAGAATCGGACCCCATGAAACACATCGGTTGGCCACTACAAAGCACACTGCACAGCCACCATTCAAAGCAAGCTCATCACGCTGACTTATAGGCACACATAGTATCCCAAATGGCACCCTATTTGCTACAAAGTTCACTACTTTTTGACCAAGGCCCATAGGGCCCATAGTGTCAGAAGTAGTGCACTATATAGGGAAAAGTGTGCCATTTGGGAAACAGGCAATGCTAATGAACTCCCCTGAGTCTTACATTACACCATCAAGGTCATCAGTGATGTCCACACTACACAGCCCAATGCTTTACAACTGTCCAAGTCCCCATCTCCAACTGTCCAAGTCCCCATCTCCAACTGTCCAAGTCCCCATCTCCAACTGTCCAAATCCCCATCTCCAACTGGCCAAGTCCTCATCTCCAACTGTCCAAGTCCCCATCTCCAACTGTCCAAATCCCCATCTCCAACTGGCCAAGTCCCCATCTCCAACTGGACAAAATCCCCATCTCCAACTGTCCAAATCCCCCATCTCCAACTGTCCAAATCCCCATCTCCAACTGTCCAAATCCCCCATCTCCAACTGTCCAAATCCCCCATCTCCAACTGGTCAAATCCCCCATCTCCAACTGGTCAAATCCCCCATCTCCAACTGTCCAAATCCCCCATCTCCAACTGGCCAAATCCCCCATCTCCAACTGGTCAAATCCCCCATCTCCAACTGGCCAAATCCCCCATCTCCAACTGGTCAAATCCCCCATCTCCAACTGTCCAAATCCCCCATCTCCAACTGGCCAAAATCCCCATCTCCAACTGGCCAAAAATCCTCATCTCCAACTGGCCAAAATCCCCATCTCCAACTGGCCGCAAATCTCAACGGTCTATGTGTCAGACAGAGGGGCGACTAAAGAACAGGCCCAGGCTTAACAACACTGGAAGACACTGGGGTGCCGTTTGAGACTCAGACATGGTATTTTAAAACATTGGCCAACACAGTGGTGATGTCACTCATGTGGGCTGATTCAGCCAGTTGCCTCATTTGTCCTACTTCAGGCAGAGGCACCCACCACACCATAACTCGTGAGATAAAACCCAGATGGAGTAGCCATCTAAGTTTCCCCCTAGATTTGTAATTATGCAGCCAGCAAACGTTCCAAAGAGAAACCTCTTGCCCACTGACATCTAAGGAACCACCATCGTGGAAGAGGGGCTTTACTGGTTTATCTATTCCTCAGCCAAACTAGATCATCCAGTGTGATATCAATTCTGCAGTCAAACCAGATCGACCAGTGTGATATCTATTCCTCAGCCAAACCAGATTGACCAGTGTGATATCTATTCTGCAATCAAACTAGATCGAACAGTGTGATATCTATTCTGCAGCCAAACCAGATCGACCAGTGTGATATCTATTCCTCAGTCAAACCAGATCGACCAGTGTGATATCTATTCCTCAGCCAAACCAGATCGACCAGTGTGATATCTATTCCTCAGTCAAACCAGATCGACCAGTGTGATATCTATTCCTCAGTCAAACCAGATCGACCAGTGTGACATCTATTCTGCAGCCAAACCAGATCGACCAGTGTGATATCTATTCCTCAGCCAAACTAGATCGTCCAGTGTGATATCAATTCTGCAGCCAAACCAGATCGACCAGTGTGATATCTATTCTGCAGCCAAACCAGATCGACCAGTGTGATATCTATTCTGCAATCAAACTAGATCGTCCAGTGTGATATCTATTCCTCAGCCAAACTAGATCGACCAGTGTGATAACTATTCCTCAGCCAAACTAGATCGACCAGTGTGATATCTATTCCTCAGCCAAACCAGATCGACCAGTGTGATATCAATTCTGCAGCCAAACTAGATCGACCAGTGTGATATCTATTCCTCAGTCAAACTAGATCGACCAGTGTGATATCTATTCCTCAGCCAAACTAGATCGACCAGTGTGATATCTATTCCTCAGCCAAACTAGATCGACCAGTGTGATATCTATTCCTCAGCCAAACTAGATCGACCAGTGTGATATCTATTCCTCAGCCAAACTAGATCGACCAGTGTGATAACTATTCTGCAGCCAAACCAGATCGACCAGTGTGATATCTATTCTGCAGCCAAACTAGATCGTCCAGTGTGATATCAATTCTGCAGCCAAACCAGATCAACCAGTGTGATATCTATTCTGCAGCCAAACTAGATTGACCAGTGTGATATCTATTCTTCAGCCAAACTAGATTGACCAGTGTGATATCTATTCTTCAGCCAAACCAGATCGACCAGTGTGATATCAATTCTGCAATCAAACTAGATCAACCAGTGTGATATCTATTCTGCAGCCAAACTAGATTTTAATTCCAGAGATGTAATGAGCACAATAATGAAAATCAGGGAACGGAGGAACTAGTTTGAAGTAGGTTCATTTGAATGATCATGAAAAATGTTGATTGTTGATATGAATAGCAGCAGTAAAACTGTTAAATGAGCTTATGTGTTCTAAATACTAGTAACGTAGCCTTCCTCTGTGTGCGAAGAACTCAGGATCTAACAGGAAAATGTGAGTCTCATCCTGATCCAATCAGATGTCAGAATTCCCAGACTTTACCAGGGCCAGGGGGGTAATCCCTCCATCATCCCCTTCCTCCTTCTCTCCCTCCATCATCCCCTTCCTCCTTCTCTCCCTCCATCATCCCCTTCCTCCTTCTCTCCCTCCATCATCCCCTTCCTCCTTCCCTCCCTCCATCATCCCCTCCCTCCATCATCCCCTTCCTCCTTCCCTCCCTCCATCATCCCCTTCCTCCTTCTCTCCCTCCATCATCCCCTTCCTCCTTCCATCATCCCCTTCCTCCTTCTCTCCCTCCATCATCCCCTTCCTCCTTCTCTCCCTCCATCATCCCCTTCCTCCTTCTCTCCTCCATCATCCCCTTCCTCCTTCCCTCCCTCCATCATCCCCTTCCTCCTTCTCTCCCTCCATCATCCCCTTCCTCCTTCTCTCCCTCCATCATCCCCTTCCTCCTTCCCTCCCTCCATCATCCCCCTTCCTCCTTCTCTCCCTCCATCATCCCCTTCCTCCTTCCCTCCCTCCATCATCCCCTTCCTCCTTCTCTCCCTCCATCATCCCCTTCCTCCTTCTCTCCCTCCATCATCCCCCTTCCTCCTTCTCTCCCTCCATCATCCCCTTCCTCCTTCTCTCCCTCCATCATCCCCTTCCTCCTTCTCTCCCTCCATCATCCCCTTCCTCCTTCTCTCCCTCCATCATCCCCTTCCTCCTTCTCTCCCTCCATCATCCCCTTCCTCCTTCTCTCCCTCCATCATCCCCTTCCTCCTTCCCTCCCTCCATCATCCCCTTCCTCCTTCTCCCCTCCATCATCCCCTTCCTCCTTCCCTCCTCCATCATCCCCTTCCTCCTTCTCTCCCTCCATCATCCCCTTCCTCCTTCTCTCCCTCCATCATCCCCCTTCCTCCTTCTCTCCCTCCATCATCCCCTTCCTCCTTCCCTCCCTCCATCATCCCCTTCCTCCTTCCCTCCCTCCATCATCCCCTTCCTCCTTCTCTCCCTCCATCATCCCCTTCCTCCTTCTCTCCCTCCATCATCCCCTTCCTCCTTCCCTCCCTCCATCATCCCCTTCCTCCTTCCCTCCCTCCATCATCCCCTTCCTCCTTCTCTCCCTCCATCATCCCCTTCCTCCTTCTCTCCCTCCATCATCCCCTTCCTCCTTCCCTCCCTCCATCATCCCCTTCCTCCTTCTCTCCCTCCATCAACCCCTTCCTCCTTCCCTCCCTCCATCATCCCCTTCCTCCTTCCCTCCCTCCATCAACCCCCTTCCTCCTTCCCCCCTCCATCATCCCCTTCCTCCTTCCCTCCCTCCATCATCCCTTCCTCCTTCTCTCCCTCCATCATCCCTTCCTCCTTCTCTCCCTCCATCATCCCCTTCCTCCTTCCCTCCCTCCATCATCCCCTTCCTCCTTCCCTCCTCCATCAACCCCTTCCTCCTTCCCTCCCTCCATCATCCCCTTCCTCCTTCCCTCCCTCCATCAACCCCTTCCTCCTTCCCTCCCTCCATCATCCCCTTCCTCCTTCCCTCCCTCCATCATCCCCTTCCTCCTTCTCTCCCTCCATCATCCCCCCCTCCTTCTCTCCCTCCATCATCCCCTTCCTCCTTCTCTCCCTCCATCATCCCCTTCCTCCATCCCTCCCTCCATCAACCCCTTCCTCCTTCTCTCCCTCCATCATCCCCTTCCTCCTTCCCTCCCTCCATCATCCCCTTCCTCCTTCTCTCCCTCCATCATCCCCTTACTCCTTCTCTCCCTCCATCATCCCCTTCCTCCTTCTCTCCCTCCATCATCCCCTTCCTCCTTCCCTCCCTCCATCATCCCCTTCCTCCTTCTCTCCCTCCATCATCCCCTTCCTCCTTCTCTCCCTCCATCATCCCCTTCCTCCTTCCCTCCCTCCATCATCCCCTTCCTCCTTCCCTCCCTCCATCATCCACTTCCTCCTTCCCTCCCTCCATCATCCCCTTCCTTCCTCCTTCCCTCCATCAACCCCTTCCTCCTTCCCTCCCTCCATCATCCCCTTCCTCCTTCTCTCCCTCCATCATCCCCCTTCCTCCTTCCCTCCCTCCATCATCCCCTTCCTCCTTCTCTCCCTCCATCATCCCCTTACTCCTTCTCTCCTCCATCATCCCCTTCCTCCTTCTCCCCCCTCCATCATCCCCCTTACTCCTTCTCTCCCTCCATCATCCCCTTACTCCTTCTCTCCCTCCATCATCCCCTTACTCCTTCTCTCCCTCCATCATCCCCTTACTCCTTCTCTCCCTCCATCATCCCCTTCCTCCTTCCCTCCTCCATCAACCCCTTCCTCCTTCTCTCCTCCATCATCCCCTTACTCCTTCTCTCCTCCATCATCCCCTTACTCCTTCTTTCCCTCCATCATCCCCTTACTCCTTCTCTCCCTCCATCATCCCCTTCCTCCTTCTCTCCCTCCATCATCCCCTTCCTCCTTCTCTCCTCCATCATCCCCTTACTCCTTCTCTCCCTCCATCATCCCCTTCCTCCTTCTCTCCCTCCATCATCCCCTTCCTCCTTCTCTCCCTCCCCCCTCATCCCCTTCCTCCCTCCATCATCCCCTTCCTCCTTCCCTCCCTCCCTCCATCATCCCCTTCCTCCTTCCCTCCCTCCATCATCCCCTTCCTCCTTCCCTCCCTCCATCAACCCCTTCCTCCTTCCCTCCCTCCATCATCCCCTTCCTCCTTCCCTCCCTCCATCATCCCCTTCCTTCCTCCCTCCCTCCTCCTTCCCCTTCCTTCCTCCCTCCCTCCTCCTTCCCCTTCCTCCTCCTTCCATCATCCCCTTCCTCCTTCCATCATCCCCTTCCTTCCTCCCTCCCTCCTCCTTCCCCCTCCCCCTCCCTCCCTCCTCCTCCCCTCCTCCCTCCCTCCCTCCTCCTTCCCCTCCTCCCTCCCTCCTCCCTCCCTCCCTCCTTCCCCCTCCTCCTCCCTCCTCCTTCCCCCTCCTCCCTCCCTCCTCCTTCCCCTTCCTCCATACCTCCCTCCCTCCTCCCTCCCCCTCCATCCCCTCCTCCCTCCCTCCTCCTTCCCCTTCCTCCATCCCTCCCTCCCTCCTCCCTCCCCTCCTCCATCCCCTCCTCCATTCCTCCTTCACGCGTCACTGTGTCGTTAGACAGGACTGTTATAAATGGCTCTGCACACACTTCTGAAGCACGCCAAAGGGATTTACAGAGCTTCAGCAAGATACAAAAGGAAGGAAAAGTCTGCAAAGAGAAAACTACCTTTCACTGAATCAGGATGTCTAAGCTTGCAGAGAGAACCCTTTTCGTTTTCTACATTTCAACACAGGTAAATAAATTCATTTAACGTTACAGAGTAGGCTCATCTAAACTATATTATGTGAAGAATATAAAAGCAAGGAGCAACAACTTTGAAAAATCACACTTGAACACAGTTTTCCCTTTTTTCTCTCCAGATTTGCTCCCAGATCTTGGCGCTGGTGTGTCAGACAAGGTGCCTCTGTCCGCAGGAGCCTCCGCTGTGCGCCCCCGGGGTCCAGTTGATTCTGGATGACTGCGCATGCTGTCTGGTCTGTGCGAGGCAGAAAGGAGAGGCGTGCTCAGAGAGAAGACCCTGTGATACACACAGGGGTCTGAGCTGCGACTACACGGCCGATGTACACCACAGGACAGGGGTCTGTGTCGGTGAGTCTTTTGTTCATTATAATGAACCAGTGATGTTCTAGTGTAGGTGTCAGAACGGGGTAGATTCCCTGGCCTTGTCTCAATTGGATTTGCTCAACTCCTGCGTACCTCTCGTCCTCTCTCGCCTCCTTTTGGAAAAGGTCAAAGGTAATCGAAGAGTGGCAGCGGGGGCCCCGCTATTGATGATGATGATGATGATGATGATGATGATAATGACAATTCACATTCATTTGAAGACACAAACACTTAAACATATGACATTTAGGATTTTATCCAGATATGAGTATTGGAAATTAAAAATGTTAAATAATGATTTGTGCTTTTCTTGTGTCCTCCTCTCTTCCACAGCACATGAGGGAGACATCTGCCTGTTGGACGGTTCAGTGTATCAGAACGGAGAGACCTTCTTCCCCAGCTGCAAGTATCAGTGCACCTGCAGGGACGGTCAGATCACCTGCGTGCCGCGCTGCAACCTGGACGTGATGCTGCCGGGCCCAGACTGCCCTCTACCCAGGAAGGTGGCGGTCCCAGGGGAGTGCTGTGAGAAATGGGTATGTGAGCCCCAACCAGAGGCCAGTGCCTTGGGAAGCTTCGCCATGGCTGGTAAGCACTCAGTCTATCTGAACTCAAATCAGATCCAAATGTTATTTGTCACGTGCCGAATAGAACAGGTGTAGTAGACCTTACAGTAAATGCCGAATACAACAGGTGAAGTAGACCTTACAGTGAATGCCAAATAGAACAGGTGTAGTAGACCTTACAGTAAATGCCGAATACAACAGGTGTAGTAGACCTTACAGTGAATGCCAAATAGAACAGGTGTAGTAGACCTTACAGTAAATGCCAAATAGAACAGGTGTAGTAGACCTTACAGTAAATGCCGAATACAACAGGTGAAGTAGACCTTACAGTGAATGCCAAATAGAACAGGTGTAGGTAGACCTTACAGTGAAATTCCGAATAGAACAGGTGTAGTAGACCTTACAGTAAATGCCGAATACAACAGGTGTAGTAGACCTTACAGTAAATGCCGAATAGAACAGGTGTAGTAGACCTTACATTGAAATGATTTCCGACAAGCCCTTAACCAACAATGCAGTTTTAAGAAAAATAAGTGTTAAGTAAAAAATAGATAAGTAAAAAATTATTAAATAATAAATAAAAAATAATTAAAAAAAATAATAATAAAATAATAATAATAATAAAATAATTAAAGAGCAGCAGTAATATAACAATTAAATAACAAATAACAATGAATTAAAGAGTAGCAGTAAAATAACAGTCTCTAGTGTACTACATAGCAAATAGGGTTCCACGCGGGACGCAGTTCCCCTCTCTACTTCTGACGTGACTGGTACTCTGGTGCAAGCCACAAAGTAAAGAGACGGATTCTGGCATGCCTCTAGGTTGACCTGGCTGGCTCTGTGTGAAGGGAAATGCTGAATTGCCTCGGAGTACAGAGCGGGAGACTCACAGAGCAAGTTGATTTATCCCCGGAAGCCTCCGTGTAGAACTCTGGAGACAAAACATTCCATTTCGTGTTCTCTGGAATGTGATGTACCTTGGATCGTTCTTAATCTGTGATCAATGGACTTTAGGCACCTAAAGAAATTCCGACAGAACTGTGAATTGGATTACCTATATACCGATTAAACACCAATGTAGGGGAATCAATTATGCAAACCACACAGATCCCAATACCAGCCAAACATACGTTTCCTCTCATGCACATTTGCCCAGTAATTCTTATGTCCATCAATCAATCGAGCCTGCATCTGTATTTCCCATGGCAACAGCATCCGTCTCATCTGCTGTGTCTCTCCTCGTCCTCCCATACAGCCTACCGACAGGAGGAGACAGTGGGCTTTGACTCGTGGGACCCCAGTACTAACTGCATAGAGCAGACTACGGAGTGGGGCGCCTGCTCTCGCACCTGTGGCATGAGCATCTCCACCCGGGTCACCAACAAGAACCCCCGCTGTGAGATGGTCAAGCAGACGCGTCTGTGCATCGTCAGGCCCTGCGACAAACAGCAGCAGCAGGATGTTCCTAAGGTAGGATACTCAACCCACTGTCACTGTACTAATACCAGCAGCAGGATGTTCCTAAGGTAGGATACTCAACCCACTGTTACTGTACTAATACCAGCAGCAGGATGTTCCTAAGGTAGGATACTCAACCCACTGTTACTGTACTAATACCAGCAGTACCAGCAGCAGGATGTTCCTAAGGTAGGATACTCAACCCACTGTCACTGTACTAATACCAGCAGCAGGATGTTCCTAAGGTAGGATACTCAACCCACTGTCACTGTACTAATACCAGCAGCAGGATGTTCCTAAGGTAGGATACTCAACCCACTGTCACTGTACTAATACCAGCAGCAGGATGTTCCTAAGGTAGGATACTCAACCCACTGTCACTGTACTAATAATACAAACCAAATCACAGTTGTAGAGGGAAAATACATCACGAATTTAAATAGCAGAATAGAAGTTCAAGTTGAACTTGCCATTCAGACTAAATGCAAATCTTCCGACTAACAAAAAACTCACAAGAGCTCTGACAAAATACAGAACAGAAGTATTCCGGGGTTTCACCAACTGACAACCATTTCCTCGTCTAAATCCTCAGAGAGGAAGCAAGTGCCTGAGGATGAAGAAGGCGTGAAACCCATTCGGTTCAGCTATAAGAACTGCACCAGCGTTGCTGACCTACAAGCCCCGGTACTGTGGTGTGTGTACGGACGGGCGTTGCTGCACCCCCACAGCACCGAGACAGTGCAGGTGGAGTTCCAATGTGCTCAGGGTAAAGCCATCAAGAAACCCGTGATGTTCATCAACACCTGCGCCTGCCACTACCACTGTCCCAGAGACAACGTCGTACATCGACCATCAGACCTGGTCTACAGCGGTTACAGGTTATAACGCTGTTACCACAGACACAACGACAGTTTCTCCTATTCCTCCGTGACGGTAGTATTGTACTGTAGTCGGGTGACTCTATATGTTCTTGACAACATCTCCCTGAAGGCGTATGGTTGGTCTCAGGAGGGAGAATCTCAATTGCATACTTATCGCGTTCCTCTCTCCTCGCCTCCTTCTCAAAACCCATTGGATGAGAAAGCCAGATGTCCCATCCCTCTGACATTCTCCTCCAATGGATTTTGAGAAGGAGGCGAGGAGAGAGGGTGCGAGGAGAGAGGATGCGAGGAGTATGCAATTGAGATTCTCACAGTCAGCACTTAGCTACCTTTACAGAATGGGTGAGCATGCTTTCTGCATCTGATAGAACTGGAAACGTTGTGCTTTAGTGTATCATAACCACAGAGTTTTCCTTTTCTGCTTACTGCAAACGGCCTCAGTGACCATACACAGCTCCTGGGTCAGTTTTAAACAGCCTCTGACTCAAACGGCCCCAGGAGATCATACACAGCTCCTGGATCAGTTTTAAACAGCCTCTGACTCAAACGGCCTCAGTGATCATACACAGCTCCTGGGTCAGTTTTAAACAGCCTTTGACTCAAACGGCCCCAGGAGATCATACACAGCTCCTGGGTCAGTTTTAAACAGCCTTTGACTCAAACGGCCTCAGGAGATCATACACAGCTCCTGGGTCAGTTTTAAACAACCTCTAACTGTTCCAGAGGTATTTCCGAAATAGCGGTTCGGCTACCTACAATCATTTCAAGTGCAATGTCTGCCCGTCCAACAATTCTCCAGCTGCACGTCACACAAAAAAATGTCTGGTGAAAGCAACACCTGCTCGCTGTTGTATTTGTTCTGGTGAAAACCTGTGTTTCTACCCCCCCCCCCTCATTCATCTGACCTTTGACCTTGTAGATGTTTGCAGACTCTTGCCCTCTCCCAGGCTCTCCAGTCAACCCGGTCTTGGCCCACACAACAGTCATGTCGACAGCCAGGTCAAAAGGTTGTTCTTCATAATGTACTGCCGCTTTCCACAGCCAGCCTGTAAGTCTCCGCTCTTGGACCTCTAGCCCCGCCCACTTACACGTCAGACCTGGGTCAAATACATGTGTCAAAACAGTGTGCAGGCTGTGGGTGGAGTTGGCAGTTTATGAGACTATTCCATTGGTTGCATTGTACAGGGCAAGCTAAGTCAAGCTAAGTCAGGCTAACTCAAGCTAAGTCAAGCTAACTCAAGTTAAGTCAAGCTAACTCAAGCTAAGTCAAGCTAACTCAAGCTAACTCAAGCTAAGTCAAGTTAAGTCAAGTTAAGTCAAGCTAACTCAAGCTAAGTCAAGCTAACTCAAGCTAAGTCAAGCTAAGTCAAGTTAAGTCAAGCTAACTCAAGCTAACTCAAGCTAAGTCAAGCTAAGTCAAGTTAAGTCAAGCTAACTCAAGTTAAGTCAGGCTAACTCAAGCTAAGTCAAGCTAAGTCAAGTGCACCTCCAAAGTCTTTGGCATATATATGTCACCCAGTTCTGATATATACTGTCATTGACTGCGACGCAATGTAGATTTTCCTTAAAAACAGAACGTTAATTTTCTACTCCTCCTCTCATCTCTTGTAGAAAGATAAGCGTTATGTAAATACTTTACTGTATAGTTGGCGCGAGCGTGTATTAAATACACAGTGTCTGTATGTCTTTGTAAACCGAATGTAAATATGACTTCTATATAGTGTCTGTATGTGTTTGTCAACCGAATGTAAATATGACTTCTATATAGTGTCTGTATGTGTTTGTAAACCTAATGTAAATATGACTTCTACATAGTGTCTGTATGGGTTTGTAAACCAAATGTAAATATTAATTCTATATAGTGTCTGTATGTGTTTGTAAACCTAATGTAAATATGACTTCTATATAGTGTCTGTATGTGTTTGTAAACCTAATGTAAATATGACTTCTATATAGTGTCTGTACATCTACTCTGGTTGTGTTTCGCTCAGCCTTTTCGGTCAATATAATAATACTCATGATTTGACATTAAATATGTATATTTTCTATAACTTCTTTTTATTCCAACCGTCATGATATACCGTGTATATAGATTGTTAGACAACAGTTGATGTACATTAAATTGAACTAAAACTGAGTCACAACACCTTTAATATAAGGTTAATGCATAGTTAGTTTAGTGAAAACCCCGTCGAATGAATGCGGCATAAAATGCTTAATGACTATTAGAGACTATGGTGTGTTCTAACGTCCAACGCTTCTTTTACAAGTCTGTGAAATCACTGAACGCTCAAAGCTCTCCCAGACCGGGTGTATAAAACCCCTATACAGAAGACAGCGACACCTTGTGGGATATTTAAGAAGTGCAGGAAACATTACCTCTATTGTTATTCCTATCCAGAGTAAAAGTTATCCATGACCATAACTGCGGTATCCCTGGTCCGGCACACTGTCCTCTCCCGGTGGTCTGTAGAGCGAATTGGAAAAGTACAGCACATCACAGCTCAGCTCCGACAGAAGCGTCGCCGTCCGCGTTGTGTCAATGTGCGGTTCCACCTGCTACACACAAGCACGTTGATTTGGGAGCGGAGAATAGCGGAGGGGCTGAGCGTCTTTATTCTATTTTCCCCTACTGCACTGTAACATATTCATCTATTATGCGTAAGTACAATAGCTGTTGGCCCAGTTTTTCGCAAGTACTCATTAAATCGTTGCTAGTGGTTGTACTAAATGATACTCAAATTACACAAGTTGCTTTTGTTTACATTGTGAACATCGGTAGTCGGTGTAGCTAGCTAAGTAATAGTAGTAGTTTCTTGACTTCATAAATCTTAGTAAAATAACCAGTGGTGTATAGCCGAGGCCAAATGCAACCAAAATTAACTTTGATTTCAATTCACAAGATAGAATTAACATGCACGTCAAGCCATCAATAATGAACTCTCTGTGATGATTGAGTTTGGACGCCGCCATTGCCCGCCACATGGGCAGTGAAACAGCTTTGATTTCAAAAGAAGCATTTCCCCAATGGCTGATTGCAATGCTGGACGCCCAATTTCTATCGTGTAGCAGGGCCAGTATGATTGACCATTCATAAACAAAGAGAAATCGGGTCTTATTCCCTATAGAATCCCTATGGGCCCCGGTCAAAACTATACACCATGGCTGCGTTTACACAGGCAGCCGAATTCTGAACGTTTTTTCCACTAATTGGTCTTTTGGCCAATCAGATCACCTCTGAAAGAGATCTGATGTGATTGGTTGAAAGACCAAATAGTGGGGGAAGAAATCTGAGAATTGAGCTGCCTGTGTAAACGCAGCCTATGTAGAGAATAGGTTACCATTTAGGACATACAGTACACAGGGTGTCCAGTCATTTACCGGCAGCCAGCTGATAAAATACATTTTCCCTCGTCTCTGGCACTGAGATAAATGACTGAGAACACTACAGTATATCATCGCTGTAGTGTTGAGACAGACAGACGGGTGTTTGCAGTGTAATCCGATGTGCCTCGATTCAAACCTTTATTGTAGGTCTGGGGAAGCGTCCACTGAGATGAGCAGGTTTGAGTCAGACCAGATTCACTTCCTAGATTTCATCCCTGGAGGAATGTTGTAGGTAGACATTTCTGTAGCGTGTAGACTACAAGTTAATAGCCTGTCAGTATCACTTGCCATTTAAAAAAAATGTAACCTTTAACCTCTAGGCGAGTCAGTTAAGAACAAATTCTTATTTACAATGATGGCCGACGCCGTCAAACCCGGACGACGCTGGGACAGTTGTGCGCCGCCCTATGGGACTCCCAACCACGGGCCGGATGTGATACATACAGCCTTGGATTCGAACCAGGGTGTCTGTAATGACACCTCTAGCACTGAGATGCAGTGCCTTAGACCGCTGTGTCACTCGGGAGCCCATTAGAGCCCTGTGTCACTCGGGAGCCCATTAGAGCCCTGTGTCACTCGGGAGCCCATTAGGGCCCTGTGTCACTCGGGAGCCCATTAGGGCCCTGTGTCACTCGGGAGCCCATTAGAGCCCTGTGTCACTCGGGAGCCCATTAGAGCCCTGTGTCACTCGGGAGCCCATTAGAGCCCTGTGTCACTCAGGAGCCCATTAGAGCCCTGTGTCACTCGGGAGCCCATTAGAGCCCTGTGTCACTCGGGAGCCCATTAGAGCCCTGTGTCACTCGGGAGCACATTAGAGCCCTGTGTCACTCGGGAGCCCATTAGAGCCCTGTGTCACTCGGGAGCCCATTAGAGCCTGTCACCAAACCCATTCAAATACACATTTATTACTGAAATTAAATCTCCCAACTACAGGAACAGCCTTTATTGAATGATGTATTTTTTAAATTGTGTTAATTGATGTTCATAATGCTAATATCGTTAGCATTAAATCAAACCAGCAATGACCTCTGGCCTCGCTGCCAACTTCCCGATACGCCGCAATGACAGACGAGGTCGTACAAAAAGGTTTATTGGATTAAAACATCAGGCATAAATAAGTGGATCACACAGGTGTCCGGTACATATTTAAAAGGATGTCACCACTACAGGTTCACTGTTATTATTGTTCACAGTACAGACAGACAGAGCTGATTACTATTAACACAGTAGTCTCAGCCATCACCAGCAAGACATTCATCAGAAACACCACATACACACACACACACACACATACAACAACACACACATACAACAACACACACAACACACACATACAACAACACACACATACAACACACACATACAACAACACACACATACAACACACACATATACATACATACATACAACAACACACACATACAACAACACACACATACATACAGCACACACATACAACACACACATCCATACTACACACACACATACAACAACACACACACATACATACAGCACACACATACAACAACACACACATACATACAGCACACACACATACAACACACACATCCATACTACACACACACACACACATCACACACATACAACAACACACACACACACACACACACACACATACAACAACACACACACACACACACATACATACAACAACACACCACATTATCAATACAAGTAACAACAAATAATTAAATTCATGCTTGTTAATCATCAAAAGAAATAAAGAGGGACAGGAAATGTGTTACATTACAGAGGAACAAAACAGCCATGAATAAACATTTAGAATAATACATGTGGAAAAAAACAAAACGACATATTAAAAAATATACACCAGACCATCGGAGCTGTGGTGGACACAGGAGAGGGTAGGGAGACAGGAGAGGGTAGGGAGACAGGAGAGGGTAGGTAGACAGGAGAGGGTAGGTAGACAGGAGAGGGTAGGTAGACAGGAGAGGGTAGGGAGACAGGAGAGGGTCGGGAGACAGGAGAGGGTAGGGAGACAGGAGAGGGTAGGGAGACAGGAGAGGGTCGGGAGACAGGAGAGGGTAGGGAGACAGGAGAAGGTAGGGAGACAGGAGAGGGTAGGGAGACAGGAGAGGGTAGGGAGACAGGAGAGGGTAGGGAGACAGGAGAGGGTAGGGAGACAGGAGAGGGTAGGGAGACAGGAGAGGGTAGGGAGACAGGAGAGGGTAGGGAGACAGGAGAGGGTAGGGAGACAGGAGAGGGTAGGGAGACAGGAGAGGGTAGGGAGACAGGAGAAGGTAGGGAGACAGGAGAAGGTAGGGAGACAGGAGAGGTTAGGGAGACAGGAGAGGGTAGGGAGACAGGAGAAGGTAGGGAGTCAGGAGAAGGTAGGGAGTCAGGAGAGGGTAGGGAGACATGAGAGGGTAGGGAGACAGGAGAGGGTAGGGAGACAGGAGAGGGTAGGGAGACAGGAAAAGGTAGGGAGACAGGAGAGGGTAGGGAGACAGGAGAAGGTAGGGAGACAGTGGTTTAGATCTCGCTCTCATACGTGTGCATGTGAGTCTTCAGTGAGAGGATTTCAGGGTAACTCCGGCTCGTCCGACGGTAGAAGTCCAGGCCTGTGAGGATCTCCACGTCTCGGACCCGGGCCGTGTGCAGCTTCATCAGATCCTCCACCCACTTAGACTCGTCCTCAGAGCTCTGGGGGGACGAAGACAACGTCACACAACGTCAGCTACCTGCACATTTCATGATGCTCTGAGATCTCTCTCTCAATTCAAGGGACTTGAAGCAAGTGAAATAGACAAAAGTTAAATAAACAAATGAACAGTGAACATTACTCACAAATTGCAAAGGAATATACACATTTCAAATGTCATATTTCTATATACAGTGTAACAATGTGCAAATAGTTAAAGTACAAAAGGGGAAATAAATCAGCATAAATATGGGTTGTATTTACAATGGTCTTTGTTCTTCACTGGTTGCCCTTTTCTTGTCTCTTTCTGTCTCACAATTTCTCTCTGTGAGGCAATAGCACCCTGTTCCCTACACAATACACTCCCTTTGATCAGAGGCCTATGTAGCAGCCCTATGTAGCAGGCCTATGTAGCAGGCCTATGTAGCAGCGCTATGTAGCAGCCCTATGTAGCAGCCCTATGTAGCGTCCCTATGTAGCGTCCCTATGTAGCGTCCCTATGTAGCGGCCCTCTGTAGCGGCCCTATGTAGCGGCCCTATGTAGCGGTCCTATGTAGCGGCCCTATGTAGCGGCCCTATGTAACGGCCCTATGTAGCGGCCCTATGTAGCGGCCCTATGTAGCGGTCCTATGTAGCAGCCCTGTGTAGCAGCCCTGTGTAGCAGCCCTATGTAGCGGTCCTGTGTAGCGGCCCTGTGTAGCGGCCCTGTGTAGCAGTCCTATGTAGCATCCCTATGTAGCAGTCCTATGTAGCAGCCCTATGTAGCAGCCCTATGTAGCAGTCCTATGTAGCAGCCCTATGTAGCAGTCCTATGTAGCATCCCTATGTAGTAGTCCTATGTAGCGGCCCTATGTAGCGGCCCTATGTAGCGGCCCTATGTAGCGGCCCTATGTAGCGGCCCTATGTAGCGGTCCTATGTAGCGGCCCTGTGTAGCGGCCCTGTGTATTGGCCCTATGTAGCGGCCCTATGTAGCAGCCCTATGTAGCAGCCCTATGTAGCAGTCCTATGTAGCGGCCCTATGTAGCGGTCCTATGTAGCAGCCCTATGTAGCATCCCTATGTAGCAGTTCTATGTAGCAGCCCTATGTAGTAGTCCTATGTAGCAGCCCTATGTAGCGGCCCTATGTAGCAGTCCTATGTAGCAGCCCTATGTAGCATCCCTATGTAGCAGTCCTATGTAGCAGCCCTATGTAGTAGTCCTATGTAGCAGCCCTATGTAACAGTCCTTTGTAGCAGCCCTATGTAGCAGCCCTATGTAGCAGCCCTATGTAGCAGCCCTATGTCATTTGGACGTAGCCAGGGACTCACACTGCAGCTCTCGTCGTTGTCTGAGCGGTGTGGTAGGATGAAGGCAGAGCTGCTAAGAGGTCCAGTACAGATGTCCTCAGCCTGGGTGAAGTCCAGGCAACTGGTTATCACACAGTAGTAGTGGGTTGGAATGGGCCCTGAACCACTTCCATACCTGTAGACAAAATACATGTGAAGATCACCAAAGGAGGTTGAATATGTATTCATGGTAGACTGCATGTAGCCAGAGGACAGTCAGTAACTACGAGACAGCACAGTCCCACAGACAGGAGAACACACATGTAGCCAGAGGACAGTCAGTAACTATGAGACAGCACAGTCCCACAGACAGAGAACACACATGTAGCCAGAGGACAGTCAGTAACTACGAGACAGCACAGTCCCACAGACAGGAGAACACACATGTAGCCAGAGGACAGTCAGTAACTACGAGACAGCACAGTCCCACAGACAGGAGAACACACATGTAGCCAGAGGACAGTCAGTAACTACGAGACAGCACAGTCCCACAGACAGGAGAACACACATGTAGCCAGAGGACAGTCAGTAACTACGAGACAGCACAGTCCCACAGACAGGAGAACACACATGTAGCCAGAGGACAGTCAGTAACTACGAGACAGCACAGTCCCACAGACAGGAGAACACACATGTAGCCAGAGGACAGTCAGTAACTACGAGACAGCACAGTCCCACAGACAGAGAACACACATGTAGCCAGAGGACAGTCAGTAACTACGAGACAGCACAGTCCCACAGACAGAGAACACACATGTAGCCAGAGGACAAATGAAATGAAAATAAATGACAGTCAGTAACTACGAGACAGCACAGTCCCACAGACAGGAGAACACACATGTAGCCAGAGGACAGTCAGTAACTACGAGACAGCACAGTCCCACAGACAGAGAACACACATGTAGCCAGAGGACAGTCAGTAACTACGAGACAGCACAGTCCCACAGACAGGAGAACACACATGTAGCCAGAGGACAGTCAGTAACTACGAGACAGCACAATCCCACAGACAGAGAACACACATGTAGCCAGAGGACAGTCAGTAACTATGAGACAGCACAGTCCCACAGGCAGAGAACACACATGTAGCCAGAGGACAGTCAGTAACTACGAGACAGCACAGTCCCACAGACAGAGAACATACATGTAGCAGAGGACAGTCAGTAACTATGAGACAGCACAGTCCCACAGACAGAGAACATAAATGTAGCCAGAGGACAGTCAGTAACTACGAGACAGCACAGTCCCACAGACAGGAGAACACACATGTAGCCAGAGGACAGTCAGTAACTACGAGACAGCACAGTCCCACAGACAGAGAACATACATGTAGCCAGAGGACAGTCAGTAACTATGAGACAGCACAGTCCCACAGACAGAGAACACACATGTAGCCAGAGGACAGTCAGTAACTACGAGACAGCACAGTCCCACAGACAGGAGAACACACATGTAGCCAGAGGACAGTCAGTAACTACGAGACAGCACAGTCCCACAGACAGAGAACACACATGTAGCCAGAGGACAGTCAGTAACTACGAGACAGCACAGTCCCACAGACAGAGAACAGTCATTAACTATGAGACAGCACAGTCCCACAGACAGAGAACATACATGTAGCCAGAGGACAGTCAGTAACTATGAGACAGCACAATCCCACAGACAGAGAACACACATGTAGCCAGAGGACAGTCAGTAACTACGAGACAGCACAGTCCCACAGACAGAGAACATACATGTAGCCAGAGGACAGTCAGTAACTACGAGACAGCACAGTCCCACAGACAGAGAACACACATGTAGCCAGAGGACAGTCAGTAACTACGAGACAGCACAGTCCCACAGACAGAGAACACACATGTAGCCAGAGGACAGTCAGTAACTACGAGACAGCACAGTCCCACAGACAGAGAACACACATGTAGCCAGAGGACAGTCATTAACTACGAGACAGCACAGTCCCACAGACAGAGAACATACATGTAGCCAGAGGACAGTCAGTAACTACGAGACAGCACAGTCCCACAGACAGGAGAACACACATGTAGCCAGAGGACAGTCAGTAACTACGAGACAGCACAGTCCCACAGACAGGAGAACACACATGTAGCCAGAGGACAGTCAGTAACTACGAGACAGCACAGTCCCACAGACAGGAGAACACACATGTAGCCAGAGGACAGTCAGTAACTACGAGACAGCACAGTCCCACAGACAGGAGAACACACATGTAGCCAGAGGACAGTCAGTAACTACGAGACAGCACAGTCCCACAGACAGGAGAACACACATGTAGCCAGAGGACAGTCAGTAACTACGAGACAGCACAGTCCCACAGACAGAGAACACACATGTAGCCAGAGGACAGTCAGTAACTACGAGACAGCACAGTCCCACAGACAGAGAACACACATGTAGCCAGAGGACAAATGAAATGAAAATAAATGACAGTCAGTAACTACGAGACAGCACAGTCCCACAGACAGGAGAACACACATGTAGCCAGAGGACAGTCAGTAACTACGAGACAGCACAGTCCCACAGACAGAGAACACACATGTAGCCAGAGGACAGTCAGTAACTACGAGACAGCACAGTCCCACAGACAGGAGAACACACATGTAGCCAGAGGACAGTCAGTAACTACGAGACAGCACAGTCCCACAGACAGAGAACACACATGTAGCCAGAGGACAGTCAGTAACTACGAGACAGCACAGTCCCACAGACAGGAGAACACACATGTAGCCAGAGGACAGTCAGTAACTACAAGACAGCACAGTCCCACAGACAGGAGAACACACATGTAGCCAGAGGACAGTCAGTAACTACGAGACAGCACAGTCCCACAGACAGAGAACATACATGTAGCAGAGGACAGTCAGTAACTATGAGACAGCACAGTCCCACAGACAGAGAACATAAATGTAGCCAGAGGACAGTCAGTAACTACGAGACAGCACAGTCCCACAGACAGGAGAACACACATGTAGCCAGAGGACAGTCAGTAACTACGAGACAGCATAGTCCCACAGACAGAGAACACACATGTAGCCAGAGGACAGTCAGTAACTACGAGACAGCACAGTCCCACAGACAGAGAACATACATGTAGCAGAGGACAGTCAGTAACTATGAGACAGCACAGTCCCACAGACAGAGAACATAAATGTAGCCAGAGGACAGTCAGTAACTACGAGACAGCACAGTCCCACAGACAGGAGAACACACATGTAGCCAGAGGACAGTCAGTAACTACGAGACAGCACAGTCCCACAGACAGAGAACATACATGTAGCCAGAGGACAGTCAGTAACTATGAGACAGCACAGTCCCACAGACAGAGAACACACATGTAGCCAGAGGACAGTCAGTAACTACGAGACAGCACAGTCCCACAGACAGGAGAACACACATGTAGCCAGAGGACAGTCAGTAACTACGACAGCACAGTCCCACAGACAGAGAACACACATGTAGCCAGAGGACAGTCAGTAACTACGAGACAGCACAGTCCCACAGACAGAGAACAGTCATTAACTATGAGACAGCACAGTCCCACAGACAGAGAACATACATGTAGCCAGAGGACAGTCAGTAACTATGAGACAGCACAATCCCACAGACAGAGAACACATGTAGCCAGAGGACAGTCAGTAACTACGAGACAGCACAGTCCCACAGACAGAGAACATACATGTAGCCAGAGGACAGTCAGTAACTACGAGACAGCACAGTCCCACAGACAGAGAACACACATGTAGCCAGAGGACAGTCAGTAACTACGAGACAGCACAGTCCCACAGACAGAGAACACACATGTAGCCAGAGGACAGTCAGTAACTACGAGACAGCACAGTCCCACAGACAGAGAACACACATGTAGCCAGAGGACAGTCATTAACTACGAGACAGCACAGTCCCACAGACAGAGAACATACATGTAGCCAGAGGACAGTCAGTAACTACGAGACAGCACAGTCTCACAGACAGAGAACATACATGTAGCCAGAGGACAGTCAGTAACTACGAGACAGCACAGTCTCACAGACAGGAGAACACACATGTAGCCAGAGGACAGTCAGTAACTACGAGACAGCACAGTCCCACAGACAGGAGAACACACATGTAGCCAGAGGACAGTCAGTAACTATGAGACAGCACAGTCCCACAGACAGAGAACATACATGTAGCCAGAGGACAGTCAGTAACTACGAGACAGCACAGTCCCACAGACAGGAGAACATACATGTAGCCAGAGGACAGTCAGTAACTACGAGACAGCACAGTCTCACAGACAGGAGAACACACATGTAGCCAGAGGACAGTCAGTAACTACGAGACAGCACAGTCTCACAGACAGAGAACACACATGTAGCCAGAGGACAGTCAGTAACTATGAGACAGCACAGTCCCACAGACAGAGAACAGTCAGTAACTATGAGACAGCACAGTCCCACAGACAGAGAACACACATGTAGCCAGAGGACAGTCAGTAACTACGAGACAGCACAGTCCCACAGACAGAGAACACACATGTAGCCAGAGGACAGTCAGTAACTACGAGACAGCACAGTCCCACAGACAGAGAACACATGTAGCCAGAGGACAGTCAGTAACTACGAGACAGCACAGTCCCACAGACAGGAGAACACACATGTAGCCAGAGGACAGTCAGTAACTACAAGACAGCACAGTCCCACAGACAGGAGAACACACATGTAGCCAGAGGACAGTCAGTAACTACGAGACAGCACAGTCCCACAGACAGGAGAACACACATGTAGCCAGAGGACAGTCAGTAACTATGAGACAGCACAGTCCCACAGGCAGAGAACACACATGTAGCCAGAGGACAGTCAGTAACTACGAGACAGCACAGTCCCACAGACAGAGAACACACATGTAGCCAGAGGACAGTCAGTAACTACGAGACAGCACAGTCCCACAGACAGGAGAACACACATGTAGCCAGAGGACAGTCAGTAACTATGAGACAGCATAGTCCCACAGACAGAGAACACACATGTAGCCAGAGGACAGTCAGTAACTACGAGACAGCACAGTCCCACAGACAGAGAACATACATGTAGCAGAGGACAGTCAGTAACTATGAGACAGCACAGTCCCACAGACAGAGAACATAAATGTAGCCAGAGGACAGTCAGTAACTACGAGACAGCACAGTCCCACAGACAGGAGAACACACATGTAGCCAGAGGACAGTCAGTAACTACGAGACAGCACAGTCCCACAGACAGAGAACATACATGTAGCCAGAGGACAGTCAGTAACTATGAGACAGCACAGTCCCACAGACAGAGAACACACATGTAGCCAGAGGACAGTCAGTAACTACGAGACAGCACAGTCCCACAGACAGGAGAACACACATGTAGCCAGAGGACAGTCAGTAACTACGAGACAGCACAGTCCCACAGACAGAGAACACACATGTAGCCAGAGGACAGTCAGTAACTACGAGACAGCACAGTCCCACAGACAGAGAACAGTCATTAACTATGAGACAGCACAGTCCCACAGACAGAGAACATACATGTAGCCAGAGGACAGTCAGTAACTATGAGACAGCACAATCCCACAGACAGAGAACACACATGTAGCCAGAGGACAGTCAGTAACTACGAGACAGCACAGTCCCACAGACAGAGAACATACATGTAGCCAGAGGACAGTCAGTAACTACGAGACAGCACAGTCCCACAGACAGAGAACACACATGTAGCCAGAGGACAGTCAGTAACTACGAGACAGCACAGTCCCACAGACAGAGAACACACATGTAGCCAGAGGACAGTCAGTAACTACGAGACAGCACAGTCCCACAGACAGAAAACACATGTAGCCAGAGGACAGTCATTAACTACGAGACAGCACAGTCCCACAGACAGAGAACATACATGTAGCCAGAGGACAGTCAGTAACTACGAGACAGCACAGTCTCACAGACAGAGAACATACATGTAGCCAGAGGACAGTCAGTAACTACTGAGACAGCACAGTCTCACAGACAGGAGAACACACATGTAGCCAGAGGACAGTCAGTAACTACGAGACAGCACAGTCCCACAGACAGGAGAACACACATGTAGCCAGAGGACAGTCAGTAACTATGAGACAGCACAGTCCCACAGACAGAGAACATACATGTAGCCAGAGGACAGTCAGTAACTACGAGACAGCACAGTCCCACAGACAGGAGAACATACATGTAGCCAGAGGACAGTCAGTAACTACGAGACAGCACAGTCTCACAGACAGGAGAACACACATGTAGCCAGAGGACAGTCAGTAACTACGAGACAGCACAGTCTCACAGACAGAGAACACACACATGTAGCCAGAGGACAGTCAGTAACTACGAGACAGCACAGTCCCACAGACAGGAGAACACACATGTAGCCAGAGGACAGTCAGTAACTATGAGACAGCACAGTCCCACAGACAGAGAACAGTCAGTAACTGTGAGACAGCACAGTCCCACAGACAGAGAACACATGTAGCCAGAGGACAGTCAGTAACCACGAGACAGCACAGTCCCACAGACAGAGAACACACATGTAGCCAGAGGACAGTCAGTAACTACGAGACAGCACAGTCCCACAGACAG
>NW_027010066.1:0-17296 GCF_036934945.1 Oncorhynchus masou masou
GGGGCATTCCTGCATTATTAGCATCATCGCTAACGGCTACACAGACCGGGGCATTCCTGCATTATTAGCATCATCGCTAACGGCTACACAGACCGGGGCATTCCTGCATTTCCTCTTCAGAAAGTTAAATGATGCATTTTGTTCATGTCTTATGATAATTTGGGGTTAATACATGTTCTAATAAGTTAGTTGATTTCCTACTAAGTTCAATACATTTTTAAATTCTATTTTAATGTCTGGATTCCGTGATTCCGTCCGCATTCTCCGTATCACGGATTTTATAGGGACCTTCGATTGCGATTCTCACAATTCTATATGTATTGTGATTCGATACTGCAACTGTATTGTGATTTGATGTTCCAAACACATTGCTCACCATAGCCTGTCTGCTGCAGAGGCCAGAGAGACATGAGAAAGCGTAGTTTTGATCAGTTATGGGGGAAAAAGTGCTGAGAACAGGCTCACTATTTAAAAAGAAGCTAGGTTCCGCTGACTAGCGCTAGCTAACGCTACCTAGCAAACAAACTAAATCAAAGTGTAAATAATTACATCGTCCACAATAATATCGACCCCCCCCATCACTAAAGATTGAGGACATTGCAGTGGTGCTTCACAAAACGTTTCTCATGTCAACTGCACAGACACTCCACATAAAACCACACCCTACAGGACACACAAACACACTAACCCCGAAAGAAAGATGAGTGAATCTACAGTCGGCCATCTTAAGATTCCTGGCATTACTCAACAGTTGGCGAGACTTCACATAGGAGTACATGCTGTCTGTCAGGTCCTGTGACAGCTATCAACAACACAGCAACATGTGCTGAGAGGCCAAATACTGCAGTGCAGGAGAGCAGAGCACAGCATGATATGGCACGGAACGACAGGGTTCAACAATAAACAGCTCAGAATTACATTGTATTCACAGCTGCCAACAACCGGATCCAAACCGGATGTGGAAACTCCGCCGAGATGGTTTCTTTACCACCTGTCCACATGACTTCAAATAGGGAAGATTATTAGCAGGAAGACCCACAGGCACTGTCAGTCTTCAACAGGCTGACATGAAATATAAATAGCCATTGCCTGACAAAGAAAAGGAAAGGAAAGGAAAGGAAAGGGAGGGAGGGGAGGGAGGGAGGGAGGGAGGGAGGGAGGGAGGGAGGGAGGGAGGGAGGGAGGGAGGGAGGGAGGGAGGGAGGGAGGGAGGGAGGGAGGGAGGGAGGGAGGGAGGGAGGGGAGGGAGGGAGGGAGGGAGGGAGGGAGGGAGGGAAAGAGTGATATTGACAGAGAAGGATTGTGAGAGACTAATTGGCTAAAGGTTGAGGAAGGCTAAAGCTTTACAGGCAGGTTAGGGTCGCTGGCTGTTTCCTTCTGGTCCCAGCACCGAGATTGCCTAGCCACCGCCCAGGAGATAGCCCAGCCGCCGCCCAGGAGATAGCCCAGCCGCCGCCCAGGAGATAGCCCAGCCGCCACCCAGGAGATAGCCCAGCCGCCACCCAGGAGATAGCCCAGCCGCCACCCAGGAGATAGCCCAGCCGCCACCCAGGAGATAGCCCAGCCGCCACCCAGGAGATAGCCCAGCCGCCACCCAGGAGATAGCCCAGCCGCCACCCAGGAGATAGCCCAGCCGCCACCCAGGAGATAGCCCAGCCGCCACCCAGGAGATAGCCCAGCCGCCACCCAGGAGATAGCCCAGCCGCCACCCAGGAGATAGCCCAGCCGCCACCCAGGAGATAGCCCAGCCGCCACCCAGGAGATAGCCCAGCCGCCACCCAGGAGATAGCCCAGCCGCCACCCAGGAGATAGCCCAGCCGCCACCCAGGAGATAGCCCAGCCGCCACCCAGGAGATAGCCCAGCCGCCACCCAGGAGATAGCCTAGCCGCCACCCAGGAGATAGCCTAGCCGCCACCCAGGAGATAGCCTAGCCGCCACCCAGGAGATAGCCTAGCCGCCACCCAGGAGATAGCCTAGCCGCCACCCAGGGAGATAGCCTAGCCGCCACCCAGGAGATAGCCTAGCCGCCACCCAGGAGATAGCCTAGCCGCCACCCAGGAGATAGCCCAGCCGCCACCCAGGAGATAGCCCAGCCGCCACCCAGGAGATAGCCTAGCCGCCACCCAGGAGATAGCCTAGCCGCCACCCAGGAGATAGCCTAGCCGCCACCCAGGAGATAGCCTAGCCGCCACCCAGGAGATAGCCTAGCCGCCACCCAGGAGATAGCCTAGCCGCCACCCAGGAGATAGCCTAGCCGCCACCCAGGAGATAGCCTAGCCGCCACCCAGGAGATAGCCTAGCCGCCACCCAGGAGATAGCCTAGCCGCCACCCAGGAGATAGCCCTAGCCGCCACCCAGGGAGATAGCCTAGCCGCCACCCAGGAGATAGCCTAGCCGCCACCCAGGAGATAGCCTAGCCGCCACCCAGGAGATAGCCTAGCCGCCACCCAGGAGATAGCCCTAGCCACCACCCAGGAGATAGCCTAGCTCCATAACTGTGGAAGCAGGGAATTTGCAGTACAGGCGGCTGAATATTCTGCTAGGTTAGAGATGTCAGAGCTGTGATTGCACAGTGGAATGAATGTAGTCCGTATACAGCCTCACTATGCTTCTCCCCAGGGACATATAATGCATAGACACTATAGAGATATGAAGACTGTCAGGCACTGTTGGCTCTGCTGACTGGATGAGCTGGAAGCTTCAGTTGAGCCAGAGACCGTCCTTACTCATATAGCAGTGGCAGACATGCACCATTAAATGTGTGTGTGTGTGTGTGTGTGTGTGTGTGAGAGAGAGAGAGGTCAGGAACAGGCTTCTATCACTCTCCTTCATTGAGCTAGGTTTCTATTTTGAGCTTTGATTTCGACTTATCAATAGCAGGAGTACAGTGCAGTCTTTGTGCCTCTGCCCACAGTACCTAGACACTGCAAAAGCTATTCCTGTTGAATTTACATGCTAGGGTTTAGCACCGCTACATTCCCTGTGACTCTAGCGGCATCCTGACAACTGAGCCAACACATTGGACTCGCTCAACTGGTTTTGAGGAGGTCTGTGTTGCCATCTCAGAGACCAGATAGTAATGCGTTTTGTTCTACTAACACGCTAGACCAGAAATACAGGTTTGACAGTCGAATGACAGAAATGGATAGAGAACAGAGTTTAAGGACTGGCAGACAGTTGGGATTTGAACACGCATGAATGACTATGAACACAAATCAAATGAAGTCTTGAAGTATTGCAAACCTCGACTGACTGCCTACGATGTCCATTTTACTCCAGATGTTAAAAAAAGCCCATGGTAAAACTGCTTCAGCTCCACAACCTAGCCTATACTTTTACTATGCAATCTGCATCTCAAACGGTACTCTATTCCCTATCTAGTGCCACTCTTTTACCCAGAGTTCAGAGCAAGATATAGGCAATCGGGTGCCATTTGGGATGCAACACAATAGTGTATCAGATTAATGAGAGTAGCGCGATGGGACAGAGCGAGAACGTCTAATCTTCCCCCTCTGTTCTGTAGTGTCTAACTGCAGCCAGCCAGACGCACAGCCCCAGCCTCTTGATGTAGCCTAGCAACACGGTAGTTCTGTCTGTCAGCAGACTGAGGAGATGGGGGTGGAGTCAGCAGCACTGAGCAGCAAAAGGACAGGAAGTGGAGACTGTTGAGAGACACTGACCATGTCACTTTGTATCTGGGTGTATCAGAATGGCTCCGTATTCCCTATATAGTGCACAACTTTTGACTAGGGCCCATAGCACCTTATTCCCTATATAGTGCACTACTTTTGACAAGGGCCCATAGCACCTTATTCCCTATATAGTGCACTACTTTTGACCAGGGCCCATAAGGGATAGTGTATCATTTGGTTAGCAGCCTCCGTGTCTGTCACCAGCATCTCAGCCTCGGTGCTGCTGCTGTGTTTTGACAAGAGGCTGGTAATCAGCGGCCTGAATGTCCCTGAGTGGGAATACCTCCCTCCTACTCAGACCAAGAGATAGAGAAAGCACGAGAGAGAAAACAAAAACAAGAGAGAGAAATAGAAAGAGAGAAATAGAGAGAGGGAGAGAGATTTGCTCCTAATATCTAGTATAATATATCATATGTCAAATGATTTAGACGAAGAGCACATTTGAGAAATTTGAGGAAGATTAACTAAAAATATAAACTCCTCAGAATTGTTATCCTGACAAGTCAACTGGATAGCTAACAAGCTAAACGGTTGTTTACACATTGCTAGGGAGTTGCTAAGAGAGTTTCTTGGCACCTGCTGTGAGCTAAAAACCCAGCTAACGTTAGCTAACAAATAACAAAAAGGACAATCAAAAAATGACAAAGGACAGGACAAAGGACAGGACAAAGGATAGGAAAACAAGTACATCAACTTAAACAAACAAGAGAAGACTATTCAGACAGAAAACAAGGTAGGCTTTGTTTACATTCCAAAACCCCTAGCTACAACTAGCTAAGTGTAAACCAGCTGCGACATCTACCACATCCATCTGTAACATCTACTACATCCATCTGTAACATCTACCACATCCATCTGTAACATCTACCACATCCATCTGTAACATCTACCACATCCATCTGTAACATCTACTACATCCATCTGTAACATCTACCACATCCATCTGTAACATCTACCACATCCATCTGTAACATCTACCACATCCAGCTGTAACATCTACCAGATCCAGCTGTAACATCTACTACATCCAGCTGTAACATCTACCAGATCCAGCTGTAACATCTACTAGTTCCAGCTGTAACATCTACTAGTTCCATGGCAGCATCTACTAGTTCCAGCTGTAACATCTACTAGATCCAGCTGTAACGTCTATAGTTCCAGCTGTAACATCTACTAGATCCAGCTGTAACATCTACCCCATCCAGCTGTAACATCTACCAGATCCAGCTGTAGCATCTACTAGTTCCAGCTCGACATCGATCAGCTGTAACATCTACTAGTTCCAGCTGTAGCATCTGCTAGATCAGCTGTAACATCTAAGAATTCGGCTGTAACATCTGCCTCAGCTCCCGTTCAGCTGTAACATCTGCTACATCCGGCCTGTAACATCTATCTACATCTGTAACATCTACCACATCCACCTGTAACATCTACTACATCTGTAACATCTACTAGATCCAGCTGTAACATCTACTAGATCCAGCTGTAACATCTACTAGATCCAGCTGTAACATCTACTACATCCAGCTGTAACATCTACTAGATCCAGCTGTAACATCTACTACATCCAGCTGTAACATCTACCACATGCAGCTGTAACATCTACCACATCCAGCTGTAACATCTACCACATCCAGCTGTAACATCTACTACATCTAGCTGTAACATCTACCACATCCAACTGTAACATCTACCACATCCACTGTAACATCTACCAGATCCAGCTGTAACATCTACTAGATCCAGCTGTAACATCTACCACATCCACTGTAACATCTACTAGATCCAGCTGTAACATCTACTAGATCCAGCTGTAACATCTACCTCCAGCTGCGCATCTACCACATCCAGCTGTAACATCTACTACAGCTGTAACATCTACTAGATCCAGCTGTAACATCTACCACATCCAGCTGTAACATCTACCGCATCCAGCTGTAATCAACTAAGGTGGATACATTTCCAAACTCAGCAGCCTTACAGTCAAATATTCAACCGTATTTAACAAAGAGAACCCTGGACCATAAGACCAGACTTCATGCAAGAAATGACACTGATAGAAGAGTTGAGGCTTTTCCAGGTGGAGAGTCGTGCTGCCAACCTCCCAGCCTGCCACAGCCTCACCCTGCCTCGCCAACCTCCCAGCCTGCCACAGCCACCCTGCCTCGCCAACCTCCCAGCCTGCCACCCTGCCCTGCTCGCCACACCTCCCCAGCCTGCCTGGCCTCCACCTGCTCTCTCAAACCTCCTAGCCTGCCACAGCCTACCCACTCAACCTCCCAGCCTGCACAGCTGCCTGCCTCCACCTCCAGCCTGCCACAGTTTACCCTGCCTCGCCCAACCTCCCTAGTTTCACAGTTTACCCGCAACCTCCAGTTGCCTGGCCTACTTACACCTTCCAACCTCCCAGCCTGCCTGCTTCCAACCTCTCTAGCTTACAGTTTACCTGTTGCTAACCTCCCAACCTGCTGGTTTACCGCCTCGCCAACCTCCTTCTGCCAGTTTACTTGCCTCACAATCCTCCCAGCAGTCTGACCATGTTCAGCAGAACAAGACTCCAGAGACAGGGAACAGGATCCTGTTCAACCCAGGAGACTCAAAACTGGATTTCTGATAGACTCTAATGGGAAGCATGTGGAAGATAGCAGATATCTCTTCCAGACGACTAAAATGCTGGTGTCTCAATACTGACAATGCACTACGACAGCTCCATCAAGCCCAGCTGGAAAATCTCACCTCCAGCCTCACTACCAGCTCACATATGCAGAGACAACGTCAGTAAGAGACATAAAACCCTTCAGCCATCGGAGAGGTGGCTTAACTGCTGAAGCTGATGTGCAAACTCCTAGAACAGGCATACGCCAATATATTAGGCCTGATCAGAAATCATTCATTCTATAAGATAAAAGGAAAGAGAGTTTCACATTCCGAAATGACACGGAGACATAGTCAACACTTGTTATCATTTTCTTGATGTGTATTTACATCGTGTTTCTTTCCCTGCTACTGAAGAAGGGTCTTCGTTGAAACACACACACACACACACACACAGCACAACACCTGTTGGTCTGGCTGATACCTTTTCTACTTTTAGTATGATTATTACACACACACACACACACACACACACATTCTTCTGTTCTATATTTGCTTGTGTATTAATTTCCCATGTACTTTTCTCTAACCAAATCATATATACTATAGATAAAGAAACGTACGTGAAATGAGATCAATAATAATATAATATACAGGGCTTGTACTCCCTCTACCTGAAGACCTAAGACCGCAAACCCAGATGTTCTTGCCAACGCCAAAGGTCAAGACATTTTTTTTTTATTTGACCTTTATTTAACCAGGCAAGTCAGTTAAGAACAAATTCTTATTTTCAATGATGGCCTAGGAACAGTGGGTTAACTGCCTGTTCAGGGGCAAACGACAGATTTGTACCTTTTCGGCTCGAGGATTTGAACTTGCAACCTTCCCGGTTTATAGTCCAACGCTCTAACCCACTAGGCTACCCTGCCGCCCCACATGATAATACTTGTAGAAATATGTTGACGTGGTGATATACAGTACATACTCAATGTCCTTCAGGCTATAGGGAAATTATGCTTCCATCAATAAAACAGGAAACAGGGCAGGAACTAGGGAGGAACGATCATGTTTTCACCAGGTCCATAGTCCCATGGTCAAAAGTAGTGCACTATGTAGGGAATAGGCTGCCATTCAGACTCAGCCTCAGTCTGCCCTGAGAATCAACCAGTCCTCATCTGGAGGAGCAGCCAACAGCCCCCTGAGAAGCCATCACCAGTCCTCACCTGGAGGAGCAGCCAGTCCTCATCACCAACTGGACAGCCAACAGCCCCCCCTGAGAATCCAGTCCTCACCTGGAGGAGCAGCCAACTGGACCAGCCAACAGCCCCCTGAGAATCAGCCAGTCCTCATCACCAGTGGACCCAACAGCCCCCCTCATCAGCCAGTCCTCATCTGGAGCAGCCAGCTGGACCAGCCAACAGCCCCCTGAGAATCAGCCAGTCCTCACCTGGAGGAGCAGCCAGCTGGACATACCAGCAGCCCCTGAGAATCAGCAGTCCTCACCTGGAGGAGCAGCCAACAGCCCCCCCCTGAGAATCAGCCAGTCCTCACCTGGAGGAGCAGCCAGCTGGACCAGCCAACAGCCCCCTGAGAATCAGCCAACACCAGTCCTCACCTGGAGGAGCAGCCAGCTGGACCAGCCAACAGCCCCCTTGCCTGTAGCCTTCATTCAATTACTTTATTTTCTCCTTTTTCAATTAAACTTTTCTGCTGAGCTCTTTCATTTGTATTCCTTATTTAACCTTTATTTAACCAGGCAAGTCAGATTAAGAACAAATTCAGTTATTTTCAATGACGGGCTACCAAAGGCCTCCTGCGGGGCCGGTGGCCGGGGATTAAAAAGAAATAAAATAAATACAATATAACAACAAGAGAGACAACACTACATAAAGAGAGACCTAGACAACAACATAGCTAGGCAGCAACACATGACAACACAGCATGGTGGCAGCACAACATGACAACATGGAAGCAACACAACATGGCAGCAGCACAACATGACAGCTGCACAACACATGGTAGCATCAGCACAACATGGCAGCAGCACAACATGGCAGCAACACAACATGGCAGCAACACAAACATGGCAGCAGCATGACAACATGGCGGCAACACAACATGAGTAGCAGCACAACATGGCAACAACACAACATGGCAGCAGCACAACATGGCAGCAACACAACATGGTAGCAGCAACACAACACAACATGGCAGCAACACAAAACAGGGTACAAAAATGATTGTGCACAGACAACAACACAAAGGGCAAGAAGGTAGAACAACAATACATCACGCAAAGCAGCCACAGCTGTCAGTAAGTGTCCATGATTGAGTCTTTGAATGAGATAAAACTGTCCAGTTTGAGTGTTTGTTGCAGCTCGTTCCTGTCGCTAAATTGGTACATGGTGTTAAAATAGCCGTGGTAATACTAGAACCATGCATACCTTTTCATACCCCCTGCACTACCACCACTGCTCGAAAGGCCTTCACTAAGGACATGCTGTACTCCACCTGGCTGGGGCCCCTAGTGGCTGGAAATCACTCGTATTTAACTCTTAGCCCAAAGGCTTGCCATGTTTTCCCCTAAATCCTCTGTTAAGCCTCCTCAAATGTTTTAGAAGGCAAGGTCTAACTTGGCCCAGGTTACGTCCCCAAAATGGAACCATTTCCCTATATAGTGCACTACTTTTGAACAGGGCCCACAGAGCTGTAGTCTAAAGTAGTGCACTATGGGGAACAGGTGCCATTTGGGACACGGTTATAATCGTTTTCCCGTCCTCCATACCATCCCTCTCTCCTCCTGTACTAAAGGTAGGGGTGTGCCGTTATAACATGTGCCAGTGAATAGGGAGGGAGGGGGTGAGGGAGGGAGGGGGACCGAGGGAGGTGGGAGGGCGAGGGAGTGGGAGGGTGGGAGGGAGGCAGGGAGGGAGGGAGGCAGGGGAGCGAGGGGAGGGACGAGGGAGGGTGGGAGGGGGCAAGGGAGGGAGGGGGAGGGAGGCAGGGGAGGGGAGGGCAGGGAGCGAGGGGGCGAGGAGGGAGGGGAGCGGTGGGAGGGAGGGGAGGGAGGGAGCGAGGGTGGCAGGGAGGCAGGGAGGGAGGGGAGGGAGGGGAGGCGAGGGAGGGGAGGGAGGGTGGGAGGGAGGCAGGGAGGCAGGGAGGAGGGAGGGAGGCAGGGAGCGAGGGAGGGAGGGGAGGGAGGCAGGCAGGGAGGGAGGGAGGCAGGGAGGGAGGGAGGGAGGCAGGGGAGGCAGGGGAGGGAGGGAGGGAGGCAGGGAGGGAGGGAGGGAGGAGGCAGGGAGGCAGGGAGGGAGGGAGGGAGGCAGGGAGGGAGGCAGGGAGGCAGGGAGGGGAGGCAGGGAGGGGAGGGAGGGAGGGAGGGAGGCAGGGAGGGAGGGAGGGAGGGAGGGAGGGAGGCAGGGAGGGGAGGGAGGGAGGGAGGGAGGGAGGGGGGAGGGAGGGGGAGCGAGAGGAGGCAGGGAGGGAGGGAGGGGGAGGGAGGCGGAGGGAGGGGGAGGGACATCTTTCTCTGTTGCTGGAGGATGTTCCCTCAGCTTTTCTCTTCTTCATTCTTTCAGAAGAGAGGGGGGGGGACAAGTTGATGCATGAAGCTGTTTAGGATGGGCAGAAGAGTGAGAAAAAAAAAGAGTAACTTCGAAAGATTGAGATGTACTGTGGACTGGGAAGTCTCTCCTCCCCCCGCCAGCCAGCGCGCGTTGTTGAGTGACAGGAGGCGCACCTACTCTCATACTGCAGTGCCTCTGAACACAGATAGACTAGTGTCCCAAAGGAATGGGACTGATCCCAAAAAAGACCCCGAGATGAACTGGGCAAAGAATGAAGTGTGTTGTAAAATGGTCCCATAAATGGCCCACGAGGATCAGGAAGAAGAGAGCCCTAATAGAATAATCTACTAATCTGGTCTAAGATTGAGTCAGGTGATTTGACCAGGAGGGACCTGGCAATGAACCAATCAGACAGCAGACCAGTCACTTCTGACTGTAAACCAATCAGACAGCAGACCAGTCACTTCCTGACTGTAAACCAATCAGACAGCAGACACGGACCAGTCACTTTCCTCACTGGGATTTCACACGTCTCTCTGTTCATACCTGCCTTAAAGGTTGCACTTTCCAAATATATCCAGAAATCCTGGATAGAAGATTCCCAGATCAGTGTGTCTTTACCTTATCACCCAATATGTGCTGAGGATCATCCCATATGTCACCTCAGTACAATGAATACCACTGAATCCTCTCATCCCACGACCCTTGACCTTGTGTGGTCATAATATTACTCAGGCTGGACGCCTGGCATTCATCGACTCCCCGCCACACGTCCGATATAGTAATCTGTGACAGTGACTCTGTGAAAGTAGCAGTTGGGGGGCAGGGGGGTCAAGTGAGTAATGACATCAATAAGACTGTCAGATCTCCCCATCTACGCTGAGTGATAACTAGACCTTTATGATTGAAAGATAAAACCCAGTCCAAAATACTGAGGACTGGCGCTCTTCAATCAAGCTGCAGCCAGAAACAGTCCCACAATCAGAGAACGTAAGCGAGCTCAGGGGCGTGAGTCAGGGCAGGGAGGAAGGAATAAGGGAGGCAGAAATAGATGTGTACAAGCCTGGTGAATAAGGCTATGGTGTTGGGTTGAATACACATATTGGACCGATTCTGTTCTTGTGCAAAATAAACTCCAAGTTGTCTATTTGTGAGTGTGATTAGTTGTCCGCCAATCACACATCTCCTGTTGCTATGGAAGAAACTAAATCAATCCCTGTTGCTATGGAACAAACTAAATCATTCCCTGTTGCTATGGGAAGAAACTAAAATCAATCCCTGTTGCTATGGAACAAACTAAATCATTCCCTGTTGCTATGGAACAAACTAAATCCCCCCAAACTGTTGCTATGGAACAAACTAAATCAATCCCTGTTGCTATGGAACAAACTAAAATCAAGCCCTGTTGTGCAGCACTTCCCCCACCTAGACATTCAATGACTATGCAGTCATTCAAACTGAGGGTTAAGTGCAAACAAAGGCCTCCTCGGAAGCATCCCAAATGGCACCCTATGTCCTATATAGTACACTATTTTGATCAGGGCCCATAGGAAATAGGGTGTTATTTGGGATACACCCAGAGGAAGGGCTTTACTTCTGAAGTCAGAGAATGAGGATGTCTCAGACAGCTGTTAAGTACATATGGGCAGGGAGTCTCCATGTATTTAGGAACGGGAAATGATACTGTGCTCTGTCATTTGGGTTGGTGGGTGGGTGAGATAGCCTTGGGCTAGCCATGGTGGTTTGGGGCTCCTGCTCCTTTCCTTCACCAGACTCCAAAATGGTTCCCTACCTATAATCAGAGAACCAGAGAGCCATCCCAGAG
This sequence comes from Oncorhynchus masou masou, assembly GCF_036934945.1. Classification (NCBI taxonomy): domain Eukaryota; kingdom Metazoa; phylum Chordata; class Actinopteri; order Salmoniformes; family Salmonidae; genus Oncorhynchus; species Oncorhynchus masou. The sequence goes on from NW_027010066.1 coordinate 11,680, forward strand.
AAAAAGCCCCTATATAAAGGGCTTCTTTAAAAGCGTTATTTCAGCTTGAGCTGACAACATTTATGGGCTTCTATATGGAACCAGTTAACCAATGACACATTCATGAAATCATCCCAACTTGGTTACAGGATAAGACAACACTTTATTCATTGTATTGTTTTATTGAACCTTTATTTAACTAGGCAAGTCAGTTAAGAACAAATTCTTACTTACAATGATGGCCTACCGGGGAACAGTGGGTTAACTGCCTTGTTCAGGGGCAGAACGACAGATTGTTACCTTGTCAGCTCGGGGATTCAATCCAGCAACCTTTCAGGTACGGCCCAACACTGTAGCCACGAGGCTTTCCTGTAACCACGAGGCTACCTGCCTCCCCTACACTGTAACCACGAGGCTACCTGCCGCCCTACACTGTAACCACGAGGCTACCTGCCGCCCCTACACTGTAACCACGAGGCTACCTGCCTACACTGTAACCGCCTGCCGCCCCTACACTGTAACCACGAGGCTACCTGCCGCCCCTACACTGTAACCACGAGGCTACCTGCCGCCCTACCTCCCTAACTGTAACACGAGGCTACCTGCCGCCCCTACACTCTAACCTGTAACCACGAGGCTACCTGCCGCCCCTACACTGTAACCACGAGGCTACCTGCCGCCCCTACACTGTAACCACGAGGCTACCTGCCGCCCCTACACTGTAACCATGAGGCTACCTGCCGCCCCTACACTGTAACCACGAGGCTCCTACACTATGTCTAACCACGAGGCTACCTGCCGCCCCTACTGTAACAAACCTGCCGCCCCAAAGGGAGCCATTTGTTGCCACCAGTTAATACCCCCACCTGTAACTTCAGAACAAACACACAACAAAGGACTGACAGACACTAAAACGCAAACCTCATCGTATCAACAAGGCATTTTTCAGTTCCGGCAGGATCTGTGATTCCTTTTCCCCTCTTCTGTGGAACAAACAGTAAAATCCCAAATCCAGAAAACAATATTACAGAATATTCTGTCCAGAATACCTTATTACACCCACCCCCCTTCATATTCTCACCAGCCAGCTGTCCAAACAAATGTTATATAGCCTCCACTCAGCCCAGGCTGCTTATGTAATATGGCATGTGGGTGTGTGTGTGTGTGTGTGTGTGTGTGTGTGTGTGTATATATGTATGTATATGTGTGTGTGTGTGTGTGTATGTATATGTGTTTGTGTGTGTATGTATGTATATGTGTGTGTGTGTGTGTGTATGTGTGTGTGTGTGTGTGTGTGTATATGTATGTGTGTGTGTGTGTGTGTGTGTATATGTGTGTGTGTATGTATGTGTGTGTATATGTGTGTGTGTGTGTGTGTGTGTGTGTGTGTGTAATGCATGACTATAGAGCACCACTAAGCTTACAGTTACATGTACAGGGCGACAGGGTAGCCTAGTGGTTTTGAGCGTTGGACTAGTAACCGAAAGGTTGTAAGAAGTTCCCGATCCCGAGCTGACAAGGTACAAATCTGTCGTTCTGCCCCTGAACAGAGCAGTTAACCCACTGTTCTAGGCGTCATTGAAAATAGAATTTGTTCTTAACTGACTTGCCTAGTAAAATATAAAGGTAAAATAAAATAAAACATTTACACAGAGTGTACAAATCAGTGTAGATGAAGGGAACATTAAAGGGATTTTGACACCTGCTCAAGAGGGTCTCAACATTTCCGGACAGACATCCCTGTGGAGGCACCAGTAAGTCAACATGGAGTCCCTGTAGAGCTGACACCTTGTAGAGTCCAGCATGGACCAGCATCCCTGTGGATTGGATCAACATGGACCAGCATCCCTGATGTTAAATCCACCAGCATCCCTGTGGAACCAGGACACCTTATAGTGGAAGCATCCCTGTGGAACGCAGGGGAAGTCAACATGGACCAGCATCCCTGTGGAGCAGGACACCTTGTAAGTCAACATGGACCAGCATCCCTGTGGAGCAGCTTTTTAGGCCTTGAACGCAGGACATGGATGGACCAGTCCCTGTGTGGAATTCAGAGGTGAATCATTCAGAGGGTGAATGGTAGGGTTTTTCACGCTCAACATGGACCAGCATCCCTTCGCCGTGTGTATTAAGACATGTTCCACCATTCAACACCTTGTAGACCAGCATCCCTGTGGAACGCAGGACACCTTGTAGAGTCAACATGGACCAGCATCTCCTGTGGAACGCAGGACACCTTGTAGAGTCAACATGGACCAGCATCCCTGTGACCAGGACATCAACATGGACCAGCATCCTCTGTGGAACGCAGGACACCTTGTAGAGTCAACATGGACCAGCATCCCTGTGGAACGAGGACACCTTGTAGAGTCAACATGGACCAGCATCCCTGTGGAACGAGGACACCTGTAGAGTCAACATGGACCAGCATCTTGAGAGTCAACATGGACCAGCATCCCTGTGGAACGCAGGACACCTTGTAGAGTCAACATGGACCAGCATCCCTGTGGAACGCAGGACACCTTGTAGAGTCAACATGGACCAGCATCCCTGTGGAACGCAGGACACCTTGTAGAGTCAACATGGACCAGCATCCCTGTGGAACGCAGGACACCTTGTAGAGTCAACATGGACCAGCATCCCTGTGGGAACGCAGGACACCTTGGAGTCAACATGGACCCAGCATCCCTGTGGAACGCAGGACACCTTGTAGAGTCAACATGGGCCAGCATCCCTGTGGAACGCAGGACACCTTGTAGAGTCAACATGGACCAGCATCCCTGTGGAACGCAGGACACCTTGTAGAGCCCTGAAGAACTGAGGCTGCTCTGAGGGACCCTCAATATTAGGAAGGTGTCCTTAATGTTTTGTACACTCAGTATATACATGCTTTCAGAGCTTGTGTATAATAATGTGGTATTTTATGTCATACATTAAGTATTATAAAATACCGTAGCAGCCCAATTATGATAAATGGTCTAGTTCTCAGAGTGCAGAGAGAGAGACAGTACACCTTCATTTGAAAGTGCCAGCTGGCTTGTTGTGCATCTGTTTCATTTGTTGTCGACGGTCCTCTGTGCGGCCGTGCGGCGGTCCTCTGTGCGGCCGCGGCGGTCCTCTGTGCGGCCGTCGGCGGTCCCTCTGTCTGCGGCCGTGCGGTCCCCTCTGTCAGCGGCCGTCGGCGGTCCTCTGTGCGGCCGTCCCGGCGGTCCCTCCTGTGCGGCGTCGCCGTCGGCCGGGCGGTCCTCCTGCGGCCCGCCGGCGCCTCTGTGCGGCCCCGTCCGTCTCTGTGCGCGGTGGCCCGCGTCTCTGTGCGGCCGGGCCGACGGTCCTCTTCAGCGGCGTCGACGGTCCTCTGTGCGGCCGTCGACGGTCCTCTGTGCGGCCGTCGACGGTCCTCTGTGCGGCCGTCGACGGTCCTCTGCGGCCGTCGACGGTCCTCTGTGCGGCCGTCGACGGTCCTCTGTACGGCCGTCGACGGTCCTCTGTGTTGTCGACTTTACTCTGTTGTTCCTGTTTGCTATTGTTCATGCTATTGATAGCCGTGTGTGTGAGATGAAGCCAGCATTCTTACCGTAACTGTCTCGTCGGTTGGGTACATGGCGTCCCTATTAGAGTGATGCAGTGATCTATCCTGTAGTGCTGTTGCAGAGGAGAGCCAAAACTCCACTGCAGCCCCCTTTCCCTCTCACCGACTAACTCTGAGGAACTACATAGGTACTGCTGCAATAGGGAAGGACAGCCAGCTACACAACACACACACAGGCCAATACCTTTCATAGAAAAAAGAGCATGCCATCTGAGCTCAATGTCTCTCAGTCTGGCACAACCAGACTCTCTGTCTCTCCTCTCCCTGTCTGGCACAACAGTCTCTCCTCCTCTCCTGTCTGGCTAACAGTCTCTCCCTCCCCTGTCTGGCTAACAGTCTCTCCTCTCCCTGTCTGGCTAACTGTCTCTCCCCTCTGTCTGGCTAACAGTCTCTCCTCTCTCTGGCTGGCTAACAGTCTCTCCTCTCTCTGGCTGGCTAACAGTCTCTCCTCTCTCTGGCTGGCTAACAGTCTCTCCTCTCTCTGGCTGGCTAACAGTCTCTCCTCTCTCTGGCTGGCTAACAGTCTCTCCTCTCTGGCTGGCTAACAGTCTCTCCTCTCCCTGTCTGGCTAACAGTCTCTCCTCTCCCTGTCTGGCTAACAGTCTCTCCTCTCCCTGTCTGGCTAACAGTCTCTCCTCTCTCTGTCTGGCTAACAGTCTCTCCTCTCCCTGTCTGGCTAACAGTCTCTCCTCTCCTGTCTGGCACAACAGTCTCTCCTCTCCCTGTCTGGCTAACAGTCTCTCCTCTCCCTGTCTGGCACAACAGTCTCTCCTCTCCCTGACACCCGTCACTCCCCTCCATGCCAGTCACCCCCCCATGGCCGTCCTCCCCCTCCCCCCGTCACTTCCCACACCTGTCACTCCCGAGCCCAGCCTTCTCCCACTATGCTAAGCCCCTGAGCCCAGCCTTCTCCACTATGCTAAGCCCCTGAGCCCAGCCTTCTCCACTATGCTAAGCCGCTGAGCCCAGCCTTCTCCACTATGCTAAGCCCCTGAGCCCAGCCTTCTCCACTATGCTAAGCCCCTGAGCCAAGCCTTCTCCACTATGCTAAGCCCCTGAGCCCAGCCTTCTCCACTATGCTAAGCCCCTGAGCCCAGCCTTCTCCACTATGCTAGCCCCTGAGCCCAGCCTTCTCCACTATGCTAAGCCCCTGAGCCAAGCCTTCTCCACTATGATAAGCCCCTGAGCCCAGCCTTCTCCACTATGCTGAGCCCCTGAGCCCAGCCTTCTCCACTATGCTGAGCCCCTGAGCCCAGCCTTCTCCACTATGCTGGCCCTGAGCCCCAGCCTTCTCACTATGCTAAGCCCAGCCTTTGGTCTCTTACATATATGTGTGTGAGTGAGAGAGAGAGAGAGAGAGAGAGAGAGAGAGAGAGAGAGAGAGAGAGAGAGAGAGAGAGAGAGAGAGAGAGAGAGAGAGAGAGAGAGAGAGAGAGAGCACAACACAAGAGTGGGCAGAGTGCCAGAGTCTCTCCCAAGAAAACAGAACATGCCGCAGAGAGGACGGCGGAGGAGAGAGAGGACAGCAGAGGAGGAGAGAGAGGGGACAGCAGAGTGGGCAAGGACAGCAGAGGAGAGGACGGCAGACCGGCAGAAGGAGAGGACAGCAGAGGAGGACAGCAGATGAGAAGAAAGGACAGCAGAGGAGGACAGCAGAGGAGAGGGCCAGCAGACGAAGAAAAAGGACAGGCAGAGGAAAGGACAGCAGATGAGAAGAACAGGACAGCAGAGGAGAGGACAGCAGATGGAGAGGACAGCCAGGGAGGAGAGGACAGCAGAGGAGAGGACGGGAGAGGACGACTGACAGGGCGAGGAAAGGACAGCAGAGGAGAGGACAGCAGAGGAGAGGGCAGCAGGCAAGGACAGCAGGGGAGAGGACAGCAGACGAGAGGACAGCAGACGGGAGGACAGCAGACGAGAAGAAAGGACGGCAGAGGGAGAGGACAGCAGACGACTGCAAGAGGAAAGGACGGCAGGGACGAGAAGAGGAGAGGACAGCAGAGGAGAGGGACAGCAGAGGAGAGGACAGCAGACGAAGAAAAGGACTGC
>NW_027010066.1:17796-36319 GCF_036934945.1 Oncorhynchus masou masou
GGCATGTTCTGTTTTCTTGGGAGAGACTCTGGCACTCTGCCCACTCTTGTGTTGTGCTCTCTCTCTCTCTCTCTCTCTCTCTCTCTCTCTCTCTCTCTCTCTCTCTCTCTCTCTCTCTCTCTCTCTCTCTCTCTCTCTCTCTCTCTCTCTCTCTCTCTCTCTCTCTCTCTCTCTCTCTCACTCACACACATATATGTAAGAGACCAAAGGCTGGGCTTAGCATAGTGGAGAAGGCTGGGCTCAGGGGCTTAGCATAGTGGAGAAGGCTGGGCTCAGGGGCTCAGCATAGTGGAGAAGGCTGGGCTCAGGGGCTTAGCATAGTGGAGAAGGCTGGGCTCAGGGGCTTATCATAGTGGAGAAGGCTGTGCTCAGGGGCTTAGCATAGTGGAGAAGGCTGGGCTCAGCGGCTTAGCATAGTGGAGAAGGCTGGGCTCAGGGGCTTAGCATAGTGGAGAAGGCTGGGCTCAGGGGCTTAGCATAGTGGAGAAGGCTGGGCTCAGGGGGCTTAGCATAGTGGAGAAGGCTGGGCTCAGGGGCTTAGCATAGTGGAGAAGGCTGGGCTCAGCGGCTTAGCATAGTGGAGAAGGCTGGGCTCAGGGGCTTAGCATAGTGGAGAAGGCTGGGCTCAGGGGCTTAGCATAGTGGAGAAGGCTGGGCTCGGGAGTGACAGGTGTGGAAGTGACGGGGGGAGGGGGAGTGACGGCCATGGGGGGGGGGTGACTGGCATGGAGGGGAGTGACGGGTGTCAGGGAGAGGAGAGACTGTTGTGCCAGACAGGGAGAGGAGAGACTGTTAGCCAGACAGGGAGAGGAGAGACTGTTGTGCCAGACAGGGAGAGGAGAGACTGTTGTGCCAGACAGGGAGAGGAGAGACTGTTAGCCAGCCAGAGAGAGGAGAGACTGTTAGCCAGCCAGAGAGAGGAGAGACTGTTAGCCAGCCAGAGAGAGGAGAGACTGTTAGCCAGCCAGAGAGAGGAGAGACTGTTAGCCAGCCAGAGAGAGGAGAGACTGTTAGCCAGCCAGAGAGAGGAGAGACTGTTAGCCAGCCAGAGAGAGGAGAGAGTGTTAGCCAGACAGGGAGAGGAGAGACTGTTAGCCAGCCAGAGAGAGGAGAGACTGTTAGCCAGCCAGAGAGAGGAGAGACTGTTAGCCAGACAGGGAGAGGAGAGACAGTTAGCCAGACAGGGCGAGGAGAGACTGTTAGCCAGACAGGGAGAGGAGAGACTGTTGTGCCAGACAGGGAGAGGAGAGACAGTGAGACTGTTGTGCCAGACAGGGAGAGGAGAGACAGAGAGTCTGTTGTGCCAGACGGAGAGACATTGAGCTCAGATGGCATGCTCTTTTTTTCTATGAAAGTGTATTGGTCTGTGTGTGTTTGTGTAGCTGGCTGTCCTTCCCTATTGCAGCAGTACCTATGTAGCGTTCCTCAGAGTTAGTCGGTGAGAGGGAAAGGGGGCTGCAGTGGAGTTTTGGCTCTCCTCTGCAACAGCACTACAGGATAGATCACTGCATCACTCTAATAGGGACGCCATGTACCCAACCGACGAGACAGTTACGGTAAGAATGCTGGCTTCATCTCACACACACGGCTATCAATAGCATGAACAATAGCAAACAGGAACAACAGAGTAAAGTCGACAACACAGAGGACCGTCGACGGCCGCGCAGAGGACCGTCGACGGCCGCGCAGAGGACCGTCGACGGCCGCGCAGAGGACCGTCGACGGCCGCGCAGAGGACCGTCGACGGCCGCGCAGAGGACCGCCGACGGCCGCGCAGAGGACCGCCGACGGCCGCACAGAGGACCACAGAGGACCGCCGACGGCCGCACAGAGGACCTGCTGGTCCATGTTGACTCTACAAGGTGTCAAGCGTTCCACAGGGATGCTGGTCCATGTTGACTCTACAAGGTGTCAAGCGTTCCACAGGGATGCTGGTCCATGTTGACTCTACAAGGTGTCCTGCGTTCCACAGGGATGCTGGTCCATGTTGACTCTACAAGGTGTCCTGCGTTCCACAGGGATGCTGGTCCATGTTGACTCTACAAGGTGTCCTGCGTTCCACAGGGATGCTGGTCCATGTTGACTCTACAAGGTGTCAAGCGTTCCACAGGGATGCTGGTCCATGTTGACTCTACAAGGTGTCAAGCGTTCCACAGGGATGCTGGTCCATGTTGACTCTACAAGGTGTCCTGCGTTCCACAGGGATGCTGGTCCATGTTGACTCTACAAGGTGTCCTGCGTTCCACAGGGATGCTGGTCCATGTTGACTCTACAAGGTGTCCTGCGTTCCACAGGGATGCTGGTCCATGTTGAATGGTGGAACATTCTTAATACACACGGGAAACTGTTGAGCGTGAAAAACCCTACCATTCACCCTCTGAATGATTCACCCTCTGAATTCCACACAGACACCATCCATGTCTCAAGGCCTAAAAATCTTTCTTTAACCCGTCTCCTCCCCTTCATCTTCACTGATTGAAGTGGATTTAACATCTGACATCCAATAAGGGATCATATCTTTCAGCTGGACTCACCTGGTCAGTCTGTCATGGAGAGAGCAGGTGTTCCTAATGTTTTGTACACTCTGTGTAAATGTTTTATTTTATTTTACCTTTATTTTACTAGGCAAGTCAGTTAAGAACAAATTCTTATTTTCAATGACGGCCTAGGAACAGTGGGTTAACTGCCTGTTCAGGGGCAGAACGACAGATTTGTACCTTGTCAGCTCGGGGATTCGAACTTACAACCTTTCGGTTACTAGTCCAACGCTCAAACCACTAGGCTACCCTGTCGCCCCTGTACATGTAACAGTAAGCTTAGTGGTGCTCTATAGTCATGCATTACACACACACACACACACACACACACATACATATATATACACACACATACATATACACACACATATACATACATATACACACACACACATACATACACACACACACACACACACACACATACATACACACACACACACACACATACACACACAAACACATATACATACATACACACACACACACATATACATACATACACACACACACACATACACACACACACACACATATATATATATATATATATATATTACACACACACACATGCCATATTACATAAGCAGCCTGGGCTGAGTGGAGGCTATATAACATTTGTTTGGACAGCTGGCTTGTGAGAATATGAAGGGGGTGGGTGTAATAAGGTATTCTGGACAGAATATTCTGTAATATTGTTTTCTGGATTTGGGATTTTACTGTTTGTTCCACAGAATAGGGGAAAAGGAATCACAGATCCTGCCGGAACTGAAAAATGCCTTGTTGATACGATGAGGTTTGCGTTTTCGTGTCTGTCAGTCCTTTGTTGTGTGTTTGTTCTGAAGTTACAGGTGGTGTAGGTATTAACTGGTGGCAACAAAATGGCCCCTTTGGGGCGGCAGGTAGCCTCGTGGTTACAGTGTAGGAGCGGCAGGTAGCCTCGTGGTTACAGTGTAGGGGCGGCAGGTAGCCTCGTGGTTACAGTGTAGGGGCGGCAGGTAGCCTCGTGGTTAGAGTGTAGGGGCGGCAGGTAGCCTCGTGGTTAGAGTGTAGGGGCGGCAGGTAGCCTCGTGGTTACAGTGTAGGGGCGGCAGGTAGCCTCGTGGTTAGAGTGTAGGGGCGGCAGGTAGCCTCGTGGTTACAGTGTAGGGGCGGCAGGTAGCCTCGTGGTTACAGTGTAGGGGCGGCAGGTAGCCTCGTGGTTACAGTGTAGGAGCGGCAGGTAGCCTCGTGGTTACAGTGTAGGGGAGGCAGGTAGCCTCGTGGTTAGAGTCTTGGGCCGTACCTGAAAGGTTGCTGGATTGAATCCCCGAGCTGACAAGGTAACAATCTGTCGTTCTGCCCCTGAACAAGGCAGTTAACCCACTGTTCCCCGGTAGGCCATCATTGTAAGTAAGAATTTGTTCTTAACTGACTTGCCTAGTTAAATAAAGGTTCAATAAAACAATACAATGAATAAAGTGTTGTCTTATCCTGTAACCAAGTTGGGATGATTTCATGAATGTGTCATTGGTTAACTGGTTCCATATAGAAGCCCATAAATGTTGTCAGCTCAAGCTGAAATAACGCTTTTAAAGAAGCCCTTTATATAGGGGGCTTTTCTCTGGGATGGCTCTCTGGTTCTCTGATTATAGGTAGGGAACCATTTTGGGAGTCTGGTGAAGGAAAGGGAGCAGGAGCCCCCAAACCACCATGGCTAGCCCAAGGCTATCTCACCCACCCACCAACCTAAATGACAGAGCACAGTATCATTTCCCGTTCCTAAATACATGGAGACTCCCTGCCCATATGTACTTAACAGCTGTCTGAGACATCCTCATTCTCTGACTTCAGAAGTAAAGCCTTCCTCTGGGTGTATCCCAAATAACACCCTATTTCCTATGGGCCCTGATCAAAAATAGTGTACTATATAGGACATAGGGTGCCATTTGGGATGCTTCCGAGGAGTGCCTTTGTTTGCACTTAACCCTCAGTTTGAATGACTGCATAGTCATTGAATGTCTAGGTGGGGAAGTGCTGCACAACAGGGCTTGATTTTAGTTTGTTCCATAGCAACAGGGATTGATTTAGTTTGTTCCATAGCAACATGGGGGGATTTAGTTTGTTCCATAGCAACAGGGAATGATTTAGTTTGTTCCATAGCAACAGGGATTGATTTAGTTTCTTCCATAGCAACAGGGAATGATTTAGTTTGTTCCATAGCAACAGGGATTGATTTAGTTTCTTCCATAGCAACAGGAGATGTGTGATTGCGGACAACTAATCACACTCACAAATAGACAACTTGGAGTTTATTTTGCACAAGAACAGAATCGGTCCAATATGTGTATTCAACCCAACACCATAGCCTTATTCACCAGGCTTGTACACATCTATTTCTGCCTCCCTTATTCCTTCCTCCCTGCCCTGACTCACGTCCTCTGAGCTCGCTACGTTCTCTGATTGTGGGACTGTTTCTGGCTGCAGCTTGATTGAAGAGCGTCAGTCCTCAGTATTTTGACTGGGTTTTATCTTTCAATCATAAAGGTCTAGTTATCACTCAGCGTAGATGGGGAGATTCTGACAGTCTTATTGATGTCATTACCACTTGACCCCCCTGCCCCCCAACTGCTACTTTCACAGAGTCACTGTAACAGATTACTATATCGGACGTGTGGACGGGGAGTCGATGAATGCCAGGCGTCCAGCCTGAGTAATATTATGACCACACAAGGTCAAGGGTCGTGGGATGAGAGGAGCCCAGTGTATTCATTGTACTGAGGTGACATAAGGGATGATCCTCAGCACATATTGGGTGATAAGGTAAAGACACACTGATCTGGGAATCTTCTATCCAGGATTTCTGGATATATTTGGAAAGTGCAACCCTAAGGCAGGTATGAACAGAGAGACGTGTGAAATCCCAGTGAGGAAAGTGACTGGTCCGTGTCTGCTGTCTGGATTGGTTTACAGTCAGGAGAGTGACTGGTCTTACTCATCTGATTGGTTTACAGTCAGGAAGTGACTGGTCTGCTGTCTGATTGGTTCATTGCCAGGTCCTCCTGGTCAAATCACCTGACTCAATCTTAGACCAGATTAATGAATTATTCTAGTAGGCTTGCCCCTTCTTCCTCCCTGATCTCGTGGGCCATTTATGGGACCATTTTACAACACACTTCATTCTTTGCCCAGTTCATCTCGGGTCTTTTGGGATCAGTCCCATTCCTTTGGGACACTAGTCTATCTGTGTTCAGAGGCACTGCAGTATGAGAGTAGGTGCGCCTCTCCTGTCACTCAACAACGCTGCGCTGGCTGGCGGGGGAGGGAGACTTCCTCCAGTCCACAGTACATCTCAATCTTTCTCGAAGTTACTCTTTTTCTCACTCTTCTGCCCATCCTAAACAGCTTCATGCATCAACTTGTCCCCCTCTTCTGAAAGAATGAAGAAGAGAAAAGCTGAGGGAACATCCCCTCCAGCAACAGAGAAAGATGTCCCTCCTCCCTCCCTGCCTCCCTCCCTCCCTCCCTCCCTGCCTCCCTGCCTCCCTCCCTCCCTCCCTCCCTCCCTGCCTCCCTCCCTCGCCCCCTCGCTCCCCTCCCTCCTCCCTGCCTCCCTCCCTCCCTCGCTCCCTCCCTGCCTCCCTCCCTCCCTCCCTGCCTCCCTCCCTCCCACCCTCGCTCCCTCCCTCCCTCGCTCCCTGCCTCCCTGCCTCCCTCGCTCCTCCGCCCCCTCGCTCCTGCCTCCTCGCTCCTGCCTCCTGCCTCCCTCCCTCCCTCCCCTCCCTGCCTCCCTCCCTCGCCCCCTCGCTCCCTCCCTCCCTCCCTGCCTCCCTCCCTCCCTCCTGCCTCCTCCCTCGCCCCCTCGCTCCTCCCTCCCTCCTCCCTGCCTCCCTCCCTCCTCCCTGCCTCCCTCCTCGCCCCCTCGCTCCCTCCTCCCTCGCTCCCTGCCTCCCTGCCTCCCACCCTCGCTCCCTCCCTCCCTCGCCCCTCGCTCCCTCCCTCCCTCGCCCTCGCTCCCTGCCTCCCTCCGCTCCTGCCTCCCTCCCTCCCACCCTCGCTCCCTCCCTTGCCCCCCTCCCACCCTCCTCGCTCCCTCCTCGCTCCCTGCCTCCCTCCCTCCCTGCCTCCCTCCCACCCTCGCCCCCTCCCACCCTCCCTCGCTCCCCCTCCCTCCTCACCCCCTCCCTCCCTATTCACTGGCACATGTTATAACGGCACACCCCTACCTTTAGTACAGGAGGAGAGAGGGATGGTATGAGGACGGGAAAACGATTATATCCGTGTCCCAAATGGCACCCTGTTCCCTATATAGTGCACTACTTTAGACTACAGCTCTGTGGGCCCTGTTCAAAAGTAGTGCACTATATAGGGGAAATGGTTCCATTTGGGACGTAACCTGGGCCAAGTTAGACCTTGCCTTCTAAAACATTTGAGGAGGCTTAACAGAGGAATTTAGGGGGAAACATGGCAAGCCTGTTGGGCTAAGAGTTAAATACGTAGTGATTTCCAGCCACTAGGGGCCTCAGCCAGGTGGAGTACAGCATGTCCTTAGTGAAGGCCTTTCGAGCAGTGGTGAGTAGTGCAGGGGTATGCAGGGGTATGCATGGTTCTAGTATTACCACGGCTATTTTAACACCATGTACCAATTTTAGCGACAGGAACGAGCTGCAACAAACACTCAAACTGGACAGTTTTATCTCATTCAAAGACTCAATCATGGACACTTACTGACAGCTGTGGCTGCTTTGCGTGATGTATTGTTGTCTCTACCTTCTTGCCCTTTGTGTTGTTGTCTGTGCACAATCATTTTTGTACCCTGTTTTGTGTTGCTGCCATGTTGTGTTGCTGCCATGTTGTGTTGCTGCCATGTTGTGCTGCTGCCATGTTGTGTTGCTGCCATGTTGTGCTGCTGCCATGTTGTGCTGCTGCCATGTTGTGCTGCTGCCATGTTGTGTTGCTGCCATGTTGTGTTGCTGCCATGTTGTGCTGCTGCCATGTTGTGCTGATGCCATGTTGTGCAGCTACCATGTTGTGCTGCTACCATTTGTTGCTGTCATGTTGTGTTGCCACCATGCTGTGTTGTCATGTGTTGCTGCCTAGCTATGTTGTTGTCTAGGTCTCTCTTTATGTAGTGTTGTCTCTCTTGTTGTTATATTGTATTTATTTTATTTCTTTAATCCCCGGCCACCGGCCCCGCAGGAGGCCTTTTGGTAGCCCGTCATTGAAAATAACTGAATTTGTTCTTAACTGACTTGCCTGGTTAAATAAAGGTTAAATAAGGAATACAAATGAAAGAGCTCAGCAGAAAAGTTTAATTGAAAAAGGAGAAAATAAAGTAATTGAATGAAGGCTACAGGCAGGGGGGCTGTTGGCTGGTCCAGCTGGCTGCTCCTCCAGGTGAGGACTGGTGTTGGCTGATTCTCAGGGGGCTGTTGGCTGGTCCAGCTGGCTGCTCCTCCAGGTGAGGACTGGCTGATTCTCAGGGGGGCTGTTGGCTGGTCCAGCTGGCTGCTCCTCCAGGTGAGGACTGGCTGATTCTCAGGGGGCTGTTGGCTGGTCCAGTTGGCTGCTCCTCCAGGTGAGGACTGGCTGATTCTCAGGGGGCTGTTGGCTGGTCCAGCTGGCTGCTCCTCCAGGTGAGGACTGGCTGATTCTCAGGGGGGCTGTTGGCTGGTCCAGCTGGCTGCTCCTCCAGGTGAGGACTGGCTGATTCTCAGGGGGGCTGTTGGCTGGTCCAGTTGGCTGCTCCTCCAGGTGAGGACTGGTTGATTCTCAGGGGGGCTGTTGGCTGGTCCAGTTGGCTGCTCCTCCAGGTGAGGACTGGTGTTGGCTGATTCTCAGGGGGGCTGTTGGCTGCTCCTCCAGGTGAGGACTGGTGATGGTTGATTCTCAGGGGGGCTGTTGGCTGCTCCTCCAGATGAGGACTGGTTGATTCTCAGGGCAGACTGAGGCTGAGTCTGGAATGGCAGCCTATTCACCATAGTGCACTACTTTTGACCATGGGACTATGGACCCTGGTGAAAACATGATCGTTCCTCCCTAGTTCCTGCCCTGTTTCCTGTTTTATTGATGGAAGTATAATTTCCCTATAGCCTGAAGGACATTGAGTATGTACTGTATATCACCACGTCAACATATTTCTACAAGTATTATCATGTGGGGCGGCAGGGTAGCTTAGTGGTTAGAGCGTTGGACTAGTAACCGGAAGGTTGCAAGTTCAAATCCTCGAGCCGAAAAGGTACAAGTCTGTCGTTCTGCCCCTGAACAGGCAGTTAACCCACTGTTCCTAGGCCATCATTGAAAATAAGAATTTGTTCTTAACTGACTTGCCTGGTTAAATAAAGGTCAAATAAAAAAAATGTCTTGACCTTTGGCGTTGGCAAGAACATCTGGGTTTGCGGTCTTAGGTCTTCAGGTAGAGGGAGTACAAGCCCTGTATATTATATATTATTATTGATCTCATTTCACGTACGTTTCTTTATCTATAGTATATATGATTTGGTTAGAGAAAAGTACATGGGAAATTAATACACAAGCAAATATAGAACAGAAGAATGTGTGTGTGTGTGTGTGTGTGTGTGTGTGTGTGTGTGTGTGTAATAATCATACTAAAAGTAGAAAAGGTACTCAGCGTACCAACAGGTGTTGTGCTGTGTGTGTGTGTGTGTGTGTGTGTTTCAACGAAGACCCTTCTTCAGTAGCAGGAAAGAAACACGATGTAAATACACATCAAGAAAATGATAACAAGTGTTGACTATGTCTCCGTGTCATTTCGGAATGTGAAACTCTCTTCTCTTTTATCTTATAGAATGAATGATTTCTGATCAGGCCTAATATATTGGCGTATGCCTGTTCTAGGAGTTTGCACATCAGCTTCAGCAGTTAAGCCACCTCTCCGATGGCTGAAGGGTTTTATGTCTCTTACTGGACGTTGCCTCTGCATATGTGAGCTGGTAGTGAGGCTGAGGTGAGATTTTCCAGCTGGGCTTGATGGAGCTGTCGTAGTGCATTGTCAGTATTGAGACACCAGCATTTAGTCGTCTGGAGGATAGTCTGCTATCTTCCACATGCTTCCCATTAGAGTCTATCAGAAATCCAGTTTTGGGAGGTCTCCTGGGTTGAACAGGATCCTGTTCCCTGTCCTCTGGAGGTGTGTTCTGCTGAACATGGTCAGACTGCTGGGAGGTTGGCGAGGCGGGGTAGGCTGTGGCAGGCTGGGAGGTTGGCGAGGCAGGGTAGGCTGTGGCAGGCTGGGAGGTTGGCGAGGCGGGGTAGGCTGTGGCAGGCTGGGAGGTTGGCAGCACGACTCTCCACCTGGAAAAGCCTCAACTCTTCTATCAGTGTCAGTCACGTTCTTGTCGTTTGCTCTCCCTGAATTCCGTAATCTCGTACCTCATGTAGGTAGAGGCCGTTCTGGATTTGTTTCACCAATGATGTTTTTGCTGTGCACACAGCTGCTACATGTGGGGGAGGGAGTGATGTACCGCGGGCCTCCTGTTATGAAGACCAGCTTTTCAGAGTTGCAGGTGTTGTTAGTGGAGACCTGTCAGATTTTAGTTCTTCATCCACTAGATGTTTTAATCATGTTCAACTCTTATTCAAACAGTTCTAGACTGGCCTCAGAGCCTGGGTCATTACTGTTCCATTATGATGTTAATATCATATGTTGGGGTTGTCCTCATACAATAGTCTCATGGGCTTGTTTCCTCAGATGTTGAAGATGTTTGTTTTTCTGGTGCAGGGCGATTATGCATCACATTTGAACCTTCAGTGGAATGATAGATGTTACAGATGTAATAGATGTTACAGTTGGATGTGGTAAATGTTACAGCTGTAGTAGATGTTACAGTTGGATGTGGTAGATGTTACAGCTGTAGTAGATGTTACAGCTGGATGTGGTAGATGTTACAGCTGTAGTAGATGTTACAGCTGGATGTAGTAAATCAAATCAAATTGATTTATATAGCCCTTCGTACATCAGCTGATATCTCAAAGTGCTGTACAGAAACCCAGTCCAAAACCCCAAACAGCAAGCAATGTAGGTGTAGAAGCACGGTGGCTAGGAAAAACTCCCGAGAAAGGCCAAAACCTAGGAAGAAACCTAGAGAGGAACCAGGCCATGTGGGGTGGCCAGTCCTCTTCTGGCTGTGCCGGATGGAGATTATAACAGAACATAGCCAAGATGTTCAAATGTTCATAAATGACCAGCATGGTCCAATAATAATAAGGCAGAGCAGTTGAAACTGGAGCAGCAGCACGGCCAGGTGGACTGGGGACAGCAAGGAGTCATCAGGTCAGGTAGTCCTGAGGCATGGTCCTAGGGCTCAGGTCCTCCGAGAGAGAGAAAGAAAGAGAGAATTAGAGAGAGCACACTTTAATTCACACAGCGACACCGATTAGGACAGGAGAAGTACTCCAGATATAACAAACTGAATCCAGCCCCCCGACACATAAACTACTGCAGTATAAATACTGGAGGCTGAGACAGGAGGGTTCAGGAGACACTGTGGCCCCATCCGAGGACACCCCCGGACAGGGCCAAACAGGAAGGATATAACCCCACCCACTTTGCCAAAGCTACAGCTGTAGTAGATGTTACAGATGTAGTAGATGTTACAGATGGCTCTAGTAGATGTTACAGGTGGATGTAGTAGATGTTACAGCTGTAGTAGATGTTACAGATGTAGTAGATGTTACAGATGGATGTAGTAGATGTTACAGATGTAGTAGATGTTACAGATGTAGTAGATGTTACAGCTGGATGTAGTAGATGTTACAGCTGTAGTAGATGTTACAGCTGTAGTAGATGTTACAGATGTAGTAGATGTTACAGGTGGATGTGGTAGATGTTACAGCTGTAGTAGATGTTACAGATGGATCTAGTAGATGTTACAGGTGGATGTAGTAGATGTTACAGCTGTAGTAGATGTTACAGATGTAGTAGATGTTACAGCTGGATGTAGTAGATGTTACAGATGTAGTAGATGTTACAGATGTAGTAGATGTTACAGGTGGATGTAGCAGATGTTACAGGTGGATGTAGTAGATGTTACAGCTGTAGTAGATGTTACAGATGTAGTAGATGTTACAGCTGGATGTAGTAGATGTTACAGGCGGATGTAGTAGATGTTACAGGTGGATGTAGTAGATGTTACAGGTGGATGTAGTAGATGTTACAGGTGGATGTAGCAGATGTTACAGGTGGATGTAGCAGATGTTACAGGTGGATGTAGTAGATGTTACAGCTGTAGTAGATGTTACAGATGTAGTAGATGTTACAGCTGGATGTAGTAGATGTTACAGGCGGATGTAGTAGATGTTACAGGCGGATGTAGTAGATGTTACAGGCGGATGTAGTAGATGTTACAGCTGGATGTAGTAGATGTTACAGCTGGATGTAGTAGATGTTACAGCTGGATGTAGTAGATGTTACAGCTGGATGTAGTAGATGTTACAGCTGGATGTAGTAGATTTTACAGCTGGATCTAGTAGATGTTACAGATGTAGTAGATGTTACAGCTGTAGTAGATGTTACAGCTGTAGTAGATGTTACAGCTGTAGTAGATGTCACAGCTGTAGTATATGTCACAGCTGTAGTATATGTCACAGATGTAGTAGATGTTACAGCTGAATGTAGTAGATGTTACAGCTGAATGTAGTAGATGTTACAGCTGTAGTAGATGTTACAGGTGGATGTGGTAGATGTTACAGATGTAGTAGATGTTACAGATGTAGTAGATGTTACAGATGGATCTAGTAGATGTTACAGATGGATCTAGTAGATGTTACAGGTGGATGTAGTAGATGTTACAGCTGTAGTAGATGTTACAGCTGTAGTAGATGTTACAGCTGGATGTAGTAGATGTTACAGCTGGATGTAGTAGATGTTACAGCTGGATGTAGTAGATGTTACAGCTGGATGTAGTAGATGTTACAGATGTAGTAGATGTTACAGCTGGATCTAGTAGATGTTACAGCTGGATGTAGTAGATTTTACAGCTGGATCTAGTAGATGTTACAGCTGGATCTAGTAGATGTTACAGCTGGATCTAATAGATGTTACAGCTGGATCTAGTAGATGTTACAGCTGGATGTAGTAGATGTTACAGCTGGATGTAGTAGATGTTACAGATGTAGTAGATGTTACAGCTGGATCTGGTAGATGTTACAGCTGGATGTAGTAGATTTTACAGCTGGATCTAGTAGATGTTACAGATGTAGTAGATGTTACAGCTGGATCTAGTAGATGTTACAGCTGTAGTAGATGTTACAGCTGTAGTAGATGTCACAGCTGTAGTATATGTCACAGCTGTAGTATATGTCACAGCTGTAGTAGATGTTACAGATGTAGTAGATGTAGTAGATGTTACAGCTGGATGTAGTAGATGTTACAGCTGTAGTAGATGTTACAGATGGATGTGGTAGATGTTACAGATGTAGTAGATGTTACAGATGGATGTGGTAGATGTAACAGCTGGATGTGGTAGATGTTACAGATGGATGTGGTAGATGTTACAGATGGATGTGGTAGATGTTACAGATGGATGTGGTAGATGTTACAGATGGATGTAGTAGATGTTACAGATGGATGTGGTAGATGTTACAGATGGATGTGGTAGATGTTACAGATGGATGTAGTAGATGTTACAGATGGATGTGGTAGATATCGCAGCTGGTTTACACTTAGCTAGTTGTAGCTAGGGGTTTTGGAATGTAAACAAAGCCTACCTTGTTTTCTGTCTGAATAGTTTTCTCTTGTTTGTTTAAGTTGATGTACTTGTTTTCCTATCCTTTGTCCTGTCCTTTGTCCTGTCCTTTGTCCTGTCCTTTGTCATTTTTTGATTGTCCTTTTGTTATTTGTTAGCTAACGTTAGCTGGGTTTTAGCTCACAGCAGGTGCCAAGAAACTCTCTTAGCAACTCCTAGCAATGTGTAAACAACCGTTTAGCTTGTTAGCTATCCAGTTGACTTGTCAGGATAACAATTCTGAGGAGTTTATATTTTTAGTTAATCTTCCTCAAATTTCTCAAATGTGCTCTTCGTCTAAATCATTTGACATATGATATATTATACTAGATATTAGGAGCAAATCTCTCTCCTCTCTCTATTTCTCTCTTTCTATTTCTCTCTCTTGTTTTTGTTTTCTCTCGTGCTTTCTCTATCTCTTGGTCTGAGTAGGAGGGAGGTATTCCCACTCAGGACATTCAGGCCGCTGATTAACAGCCTCTTGTCAAAACAGCAGCAGCACCTAGGCTGAGATGCTGGTGACAGACACGGAGGCTGCTAACCAAATGATACACTATCCCTTATGGGCCCTGGTCAAAAGTAGTGCACTATATAGGGAATGGGCCCCTTGTGGTGCACAAATGTTATGGGCCTGGTCAAAAGTGGTACTATATAGGGGAATAAGGTGCTATGGGCCTTGTCAAAGTAGTGCACTATATAGAATAAGGTGCTATGGGCCCTTGTCAAAAGTAGTGCACTATATAGGGAATAAGGTGCTATGGGCCCTGGTCAAAGTAGGGAATAAGGTGCACTATATATAGGAATACGGAGCCATTCTGATACACCCAGATACAAAGTGACATGGTCAGTGTCTCTCAACAGTCTCCACTTCCTGTCCTTTTGCTGCTCAGTGCTGCTGACTCCACCCCCATCTCCTCAGTCTGCTGACAGACAGAACTACCGTGTTGCTAGGCTACATCAGAGGCTGGGCTGTGCGTCTGGCTGGCTGCAGTTAGACACTACAGAACAGAGGGGGAAGATTAGACGTTCTCGCTCTGTCCCATCGCTACTCTCATTAATCTGATACACTATTGTGTTGCATCCCAAATGGCACCCGATTGCCTATATCTTGCTCTGAACTCTGGGTAAAAGAGTGGCACTAGATAGGGAATAGAGTACCGTTTGAGATGCAGATTACCATAGCAAAAGTATAGGCTAGGTTGTGGAGCTGAAGCAGTTTTACCATGGGCTTTTTTTAACATCTGGAGTAAAATGGACATCGTGAGGCAGTCAGTCGAGGTTTGCAATACTTCAAGACTTCATTTGATTTGTGTTCATAGTCATTCATGCGTGTTCAAATCCCAACTGTCTGCCAGTCCTTAAACTCTGTTCTCTATCCATTTCTGTCATTCGACTGTCAAACCTGTATTTCTGGTCTAGCGTGTTAGTAGAACAAAAACGCATTACTATCTGGTCTCTGAGATGGCAACACAGACCTCCTCAAACCAGTTGAGCGAGTCCAATGTGTTGGCTCAGTTGTCAGGATGCGCTAGAGTCACAGGGAATGTAGCGGTGCTAAACCCTAGCATGTAAATTCAACAGGAATAGCTTTTGCAGTGTCTAGGTACTGTGGGCAGAGGCACAAAGACTGCACTGTACTCCTGCTATTGATAAGTCGAAATCAAGCTCAAAATAGAAACCTAGCTCAATGAAGGAGAGTGATAGAAGCCTATTTCCTGACCTCTCTCTCTCTCACACACACACACACACACACACACACACATTTAATGGTGCATGTCTGCCCTGCTATATGAGTAAGGACGGTCTCTGGCTCAACTGAAGCTTCCAGCTCATCCAGTCAACCAGAGCCAGCAGTGCCTGACAGTCTTCATATCTCTATAGTGTCTATGCATTATATGTCCCTGAGGGAAGCATAGTGAGGCTGTATACGGACTACATTCATTCCACTGTGCAATCACAGCTCTGACACATCTCTAACCCTAGCAGAATATTCAGCCGCCTGTACTGCAAATTCCCTGCTTCCACAGTTGTGGAGCCTAGGCTATCTCCTGGGTGGTGGCTGGGCTATCTCCTGGGTGGTGGCTAGGCTATCTCCTGGGTGGTAGTACTGACGGCCTATCTCCTAAGGGCAGTGGCTAGGCTATCTCCTGGGTGGTGGCTAGGCTATCTCCTGGGTGGTGGCTAGGCTATCTCCTGGGTGGTGGCTAGGCTATCTCCTGGGTGGTGGCTAGGCTATCTCCTGGGTGGTGGCTAGGCTATCTCCTGGGTGGTGGCTAGGCTATCTCCTGGGTGGTGGCTGGGCTATCTCCTGGGTGGTGGCTGGGCTATCTCCTGGGTGGTGGCTGGGCTATCTCCTGGGTGGTGGCTGGGCTATCTCCTGGGTGGTGGCTGGGCTATCTCCTGGGTGGTGGCTAGGCTATCTCCTGGGTGGTGGCTAGGCTATCTCCTGGGTGGTGGCTGGGCTATCTCCTGGGTGGTGGCTGGGCTATCTCCTGGGTGGTGGCTAGGCTATCTCCTGGGTGGTGGCTGGGCTATCTCCTGGGTGGTGGCTGGGCTATCTCCTGGGTGGTGGCTGGGCTATCTCCTGGGTGGTGGCTGGGCTATCTCCTGGGTGGTGGCTGGGCTATCTCCTGGGTGGTGGCTAGGCTATCTCCTGGGTGGTGGCTGGGCTATCTCCTGGGTGGTGGCTGGGCTATCTCCTGGGTGGTGGCTGGGCTATCTCCTGGGTGGTGGCTGGGCTATCTCCTGGGTGGTGGCTGGGCTATCTCCTGGGTGGTGGCTGGGCTATCTCCTGGGTGGTGGCTGGGCTATCTCCTGGGTGGTGGCTGGGCTATCTCCTGGGTGGTGGCTGGGCTATCTCCTGGGTGGTGGCTGGGCCATCTCCTGGGTGGTGGCTGGGCTATCTCCTGGGTGGTGGCTGGGCTATCTCCTGGGTGGTGGCTGGGCTATCTCCTGGGTGGTGGCTGGGCTATCTCCTGGGTGGTGGCTGGGCTATCTCCTGGGTGGTGGCTGGGCTATCTCCTGGGTGGTGGCTGGGCTATCTCCTGGGTGGTGGCTGGGCTATCTCCTGGGTGGTGGCTGGGCTATCTCCTGGGTGGTGGCTGGGCTATCTCCTGGGTGGTGGCTGGGCTATCTCCTGGGTGGTGGCTGGGCTATCTCCTGGGTGGTGGCTGGGCTATCTCCCTGGGTGGTGGCTGGGCTATCTCCTGGGTGGTGGCTGGGCTATTCCTGGGTGGTGGCTGGGCTATCTCCTGGGTGGTGGCTGGGCTATCTCCTGGGTGGTGGCTGGGCTATCTCCTGGGTGGTGGCTGGGCTATCTCCTGGGTGGTGGCTGGGCTATCTCCTGGGTGGTGGCTGGGCTATCTCCTGGGCGGTGGCTGGGCTATCTCCTGGGCGGTGGCTGGGCTATCTCCTGGGCGGTGGCTGGGCTATCTCCTGGGCGGTGGCTAGGCTATCTCCTGGGCGGTGGCTAGGCTATCTCCTGGGCGGTGGCTAGGCTATCTCGTTGCTGGGACCAGAAGGAAACAGCCAGCGACCCTAACCTGCCTGTAAAGCTTTAGCCTTCCTCAACCTTTAGCCAATTAGTCTCTCACAATCCTTCTCTGTCAATATCACTCTTTCCCCTCCCTCCCTCCCTCCCTCCCTCCCTCCCTCCCTCCCTCCCTCCCTCCCTCCCTCCCTCCCTCCCTCCCTCCCCCTCCCTCCCTCCCTCCCTCCCTCCCTCCCTCCCTCCCTCCCTCCCTCCCTCCCTTTCCTTTCCTTTCCTTTCCTTTTCTTTGTCAGGCAATGGCTATTTATATTTCATGTCAGCCTGTTGAAGACTGACAGTGCCTGTGGGTCTTCCTGCTAATAATCTTCCCTATTTGAAGTCATGTGGACAGGTGGTAAAGAAACCATCTCGGCGGAGTTTCCACATCCGGTTTGGATCCGGTTGTTGGCAGCTGTGAATACAATGTAATTCTGAGCTGTTTATAGTTGAACCCTGTCGTTCCGTGCCATATCATGCTGTGCTCTGCTCTCCTGCACTGCAGTATTTGGCCTCTCAGCACATGTTGCTGTGTTGTTGATAGCTGTCACAGGACCTGACAGACAGCATGTACTCCTATGTGAAGTCTCGCCAACTGTTGAGTAATGCCAGGAATCTTAAGATGGCCGACTGTAGATTCACTCATCTTTCTTTCGGGGTTAGTGTGTTTGTGTGTCCTGTAGGGTGTGGTTTTATGTGGAGTGTCTGTGCAGTTTTGTGAAGCACCACTGCAATGTCCTCAATCTTTAGTGATGGGGGGGGTCGATATTATTGTGGACGATGTAATTATTTACACTTTGATTTAGTTTGTTTGCTAGGTAGCGTTAGCTAGCGCTAGTCAGCGGAACCTCTGCCAATACTCATCCTAGCTTCTTTTTAAATAGTGAGCCTGTTCTCAGCACTTTTTTCCCCCCATAACTGATCAAAACTACGTTTTCTCATGTCTCTCTGGCCTCTGCAGCAGACAGGCTATGGTGAGCAATGTGTTTGGAACATCAAATCACAATACAGTTGCAGTATCGAATCACAATACATATAGAATTGTGAGAATCGCAATCGAAGGTCCCTATAAAATCCGTGATACGGAGAATGCGGACGGAATCACGGAATCCAGACATTAAAATAGAATTTAAAAATGTATTGAACTTAGTAGGAAATCAACTAACTTATTAGAACATGTATTAACCCCAAATTATCATAAGACATGAACAAAATGCATCATTTAACTTTCTGAAGAGGAAATGCAGGAATGCCCCGGTCTGTGTAGCCGTTAGCGATGATGCTAATAATGCAGGAATGCCCTGGTCTGTGTAGCCGTTAGCGATGATGCTAATAATGCAGGAATGCCCCCATCTGTGTGTAGCCGTTAGCGATGATGCTAATAATGCAGGAATGCCCCCATCTGTGTGTAGCCGTTAGCGATGATGCTAATAATGCAGGAATGCCCCGGTCTGTGTAGCCGTTAGCGATGATGCTAATAATGCAGGAATGCCCCCATCTGTGTGTAGCCGTTAGCGATGATGCTAATAATGCAGGAATGCCCCGGGCTGTGTGTAGCCGTTAGCGATGATGCTAATAATGCAGGAATGCCCCTGTCTGTGTGTAGCCGTTAGCGATGATGCTAATAATGCAGGAATGCCCCGGTCTGTGTAGCCGTTAGCGATGATGCTAATAATGCAGGAATGCCCCGGTCTGTGTAGCCGTTAGCGATGATGCTAATAATGCAGGGAATGCCC
>NW_027010067.1:0-35799 GCF_036934945.1 Oncorhynchus masou masou
AAGGGGGAGGGGGAGGACCACATTGTCCTGTGTTTCGGAATCGTCTCCCAAAGTCTACACTTGTTCACTTACTGTCACAAATCTAGGGAGTTTCCATCATTGTTCAATGCATGAGGGGAAGTGTGCAAGTGTGAACACTAAGGGAGAACAGTGGACAATGATAACACATCCCATTGCTACATTGAATCAGGAAGCATGTGGTTTTTCTGGCCAATAGAGCTTCACGTTCCTCTCCTCGCCCCAACCTGGGCTCGAACCAGGGACCCTCTGCACACAGCCACCCTCGAAGCATTGTTACCCATTGCGTCACAAAAGCCACGGCCCTTGCAGAGCAAAGGGGAACCACCACTTCCAAGTTCTCAGAGCGAGTGACGTCACTGATTGAAATGCCATTAGCGCGCACCACCGCTAACTAGCTAGCCATTTCACATCGGTTACACTTGTATAGTCTTTGTGATAACACCATGGGTAGCGTGGGTAGTCAAGACCAACTCTGGATACTGTTATAGTCTGCACATCTATCACTCCAGTGTTTACTTGCTAAATTGTAATTATTTCGCCTCTATGGTCTATTTGTTGCCTTTACCTCCCTAAACTTACTACATTTTCACACACTGTACATCGATTTTTCTATTGTGTTATTGACTGTGCGTTTGTTTATTCCACGTGTAACTAACTCTGTGTTGTTGTTTTTGTTGCGCTGCTTTGCTTAATCTTGACCAGAGGTCGCAGATGTAAATGAGAACTTGTTCTCAAACTGGCCTACCTGGTTAAATAAAGGTGAAATAACTAAAATACAACAAACAAACAAAAACAATCAGTAACACAATCTGAAGTGGTTGTGAAAGGAAACCAATCAATCGATGTTTTTTTCTTTCGTCTTTTCTCAAAATGCGCACTACCGTGCCCCCGAACATGCGAATTACAGCATGGGAGAGTCGGAGTTCTGAGTCCAAATCAATGTATGCGAAACGGAGTACGGAGTGCACTTGTCGAATGCGTACTCAGTTTCAACATATTATGAAGTGTCAGCACGCTTCAACAGAAAGTAAATAAAGAAATGTGACGTAGTCACGTAAACCAAAAAAAATGACGCAACACTTCTTGAAATCAACGGAGGCCATTATTTTAGCTGAAGTAAGAGAAAATATACTCCGATTTCGGATTGAAATGTTGCTTATTCACATCTCATATGTTGGCAGACTACAATATGTTTTTGATCTAGATACGTTAATAAATACATGCTGTGTTAATATTGGTAGGTTTATCCATAATAAGTAAACTAGTACTGTTAGCTATCCAGATAGCCACGAAGAAGTGACATCTATCTTGCATTATATTAGTTTTAGTTCATTCTTGCCTGTTAATCTATCTGGTTATCTACACATTCACGATTCACATAAAGCTAGCTGATAGTTATGAAAGTAAAACAGTTGCTTTGTGTATATCTTGTTTCGTCTCTATTGCCGTTGTTGTCCTGGTTGGAAGACGGTTCAGTGAATGGGTACTGTAACTCCATAGTAAGTCAATGGGCCTAACTGGCTAGCTAGTTAGCCACAAATAATTGGTAGCTACCTATGAAAAATGTACATCTATCTTGCATAACATTAGCTTTGGGTCATTTTTAGCCTGTTTAACTAGCTGGCTAGCTAGAATACGATTTACATATCTCGCTGATAATTATGAAGTAAAACATTTGCTTTGTGAATATTTTGTTTAATCTATTGTTGTCGTTGTCCTGGCTGGAAGAAGGTTCAGTGAATGGGGGTGGGTGCAGCGTGAGGTAATACAGTAGAGGAGTGCTGCTCAGCGTGAGTTAATACAGTAGAAGGAGTGCAGCTCAGCGAGAGGTAATACAGTAGGGGAGTGCTGCTCAGTGTGAGGTAATATAGTAGGGGAGTGCTGCTCAGCGTGAGGTAATACAGTAGGGGGAGTGCTGCTCAGCGTGAGGTAATACAGTAGGGGGAGTGCTGCTCAGCGTGAGGTAATACAGTAGGGGGAGTGCTGCTCAGCGTGAGGTAATACAGTAGGGAAGTGCTGCTCAGTGTGAGGTAATACAGTAGGGGGAGTGCTGCTCAGCGTGAGGTAATACAGTAGGGGGAGTGCTGCTCAGCGTGAGGTAATACAGTAGAGGGAGTGCTGCTCAGCGTGAGGTAATACAGTAGGGGGAGTGCAGCTCAGCGAGAGGTAATACAGTAGGGAGTGCTGCTCAGTGTGAGGGTAATACAGTAGGGGGAGTGCTGCTCAGCGTGAGGTAATACAGTAGGGGGAGTGCTGCTCAGCGTGAGGTAATGCCGTGCAGGAGTGCAGCTCAGCGAGAGGTAATACAGTAGGGGAGTGCTGCTCTGTGTGAGGTAATACAGTAGGGGGAGTGCTGCTCAGTGTGAGGTAATACAGTAGGGGGAGTGCTGCTCAGTGTGAGGTAATACAGTAGGGGGGAGTGCTGCTCAGCGTGAGGTAATACAGTAGGGGGAGTGCTGCTCAGCGTGAGGTAATACAGTAGGGGGAGTGGGAGGCATACAGTAGGGGGAGGGCTTCTCAGCGTGAGGTAATACCGTAGGGGAGTGCAGCTCAGCGTGAGGTAATACAGTAGGGAGTGCTGCTCAGCGTGAGAAGTACAGTAGGGGAGTGCTGAGGTAATACAGTAGGAGTGCTGCTCAGTGAGAGTAATACAGTAGGGGAGTGCTGAGGTAATACAGTAGGGGGGAGTGCTGCTCAGCGTGAGGTAATACAGGGAAGTGCTGCTCAGCGTGAGGTAATACAGTAGGGGGAGTGCTGCTCAGCGTGAGGTAATACAGTAGGGGAGCTGCTCAGCGTGAGAGCATACGGTAGGGAGTGCTGCTCAGCGTGAGGTAATACGGCAGGGGGAGTGCTGCTCAGCGTGAGGTAATACAGTAGGGGGAGTGCTGCTCAGCGTGAGGTAATACAGTAGGGGGAGAGCTGCTCAGCGTGAGTAATATAGTAGGGGAGTGCTGCTCAGGCGTGAGTGTGAATGCAGTAGGGGGAGTGCTGCTCAGCGTGAGGTAATATAGTAGGGGAGTGCTGCTCAGCGTGAGGTAATACAGTAGGGGAGTGCTGCTCAGCGTGAGGTAATACAGTAGGGGGAGTGCTGCTCCGCGTCAGGTAATACAGTAGGGGGAGTGTTGCTCAGCGTAAGATAATACAGTAGGGAGAGTGCTGCTCAGCGTGAGGTAATACAGTAGGGGGAGTGCTGCTCAGCGTGAGGTAATACAGTAGAGGAGTGCTGCTCAGCGTGAGGTATACAAGGTAGGGAGAGCTGCTCAGCGTGAGGAAGTAGCCACAGTAGGGGGTGCTGCTCAGTGTGAGGTAATACAGCAGGGGGAGTGCTGCTCAGCGTGAGGTAATACGGTAGGGGAGTGCTGCTCAGCGTGAGGTATCACAATGAGGAGTGCTGCTCAGCGTGAGGTAATACAGTAGAGTGCTGCTCAGTGTGAGGTAATACAGTAGGGAAGAGCTGCTCAGCGTGAGGTAATGTAATATAGTAGGGAGTGCTGCTCAGCGTGAGGTAATGCAGTAGGGAGTGCTGCTCCCAGCGTGAGGTAATACAGTAGTGGAGTGCTGCTCAGCGTGAGGTAATATAGTAGAAGTGCTGCTCAGCGTGAGGAGGTAAGCCACAGTAGGGGAGTGCTGCTCAGCGTGAGTAATACATTAGGGGGAGTGCTGCTCAGCGTGGTAATACAGTAGGGGAGTGCTGCTCAGCGTAAGTAATACAGTAGGGGGAGTGCTGCTCAGCGTGAGGTAATACAGTAGAAGTGCAGTGTGAGGTAATACAGTAGAGTGCTGCTCAGCGTGGTAATACAGTAGAGGGAGTGCTGCTCAGCGTGAGATAATACAGTAGAGTGCTGCTCAGCGTGAGGTAATACAGTAGGGGGAGTGCTGCTCAGCGTGAGGTAATACAGTAGAGGGTGCTGCTCAGCGTGAGGTAATACAGTAGGGAGTGCTGCTCAGCGTCAGGTAATACAGTAGGGAGTGCTGCTCAGCGTAGGGTAATACAGTAGGGGAGTGCTGCTCAGCGTAGGTAATACAGTAGGGAGTGCTGCTCAGCGTAAGGTAATACAGTAGGGGAGTGCTGCTCAGCGTGAGGTAATACAGTAGGGGGAGGGCTGCTCAGCGTGAGGTAATACAGTAGGGGAGTGCTGCTCAGCGTGAGTTAATACAGTAGGGTGAGTGGGAGGCAATACAGTAGGGAGGCTGCTCAGCGTGAGGTAATACAATAGGGAGTGCTGCTCAGCGTGGTGAATACAGTAGGGGAGTGCTGCTCAGCGTGAGTTAATACAGTAGGGTGAGTGCTGCTCAGCGTGAGGTAATACAGTAGGGGAGTGCTGCTTAGCGTGAGGTAATACAGTAGGGAGTGCTGCTTAGCGTGAGGTAATACAGTAGGGAGTGCTGCTCAGCGTGAGGTAATACAGTAGGGGGAGTGCTGCTTAGCGTGAGGTAATACAGTAGGGAGTGCTGCTCAGCGTGAGGTAATACAGTAGGGAGTGCTGCTCAGCGTGAGTAATACAGTAGGGAGTGCTGCTCAGCGTGAGGTAATACAGCAAGGGAGTGCTGCTCAGCGTGAGGTAATACAGTAGGGAGTGCTGCTCAGTGTGAGGTAATACAGTAGGGAGTGCTGCTCAGCGTGAGGTAATACAGTAGGGGGAGTGCTGCTCAGCGTGGAGGTAATACAGTAGGGGGAGTGCTGCTCAGTGTGAGGTAATACAGTAAGGGGAGTGCTGCTCAGCGTCAGGTAATACAGTAGGGGGAGTGCTGCTCAGCGTAGGGTAATACAGTAGGGGGAGTGCTGCTCAGCGTAAGGTAATACAGTAGGGGAGTGCTGCTCAGCTCAGGTAATACAGTAGGGGGGAGTGCTGCTCAGCGTGAGGTAATACAGTAGGGGGGAGGGCTGCTCAGCGTGAGGTAA
The DNA here is from genome assembly GCF_036934945.1 of Oncorhynchus masou masou. Classification (NCBI taxonomy): domain Eukaryota; kingdom Metazoa; phylum Chordata; class Actinopteri; order Salmoniformes; family Salmonidae; genus Oncorhynchus; species Oncorhynchus masou. Next base: position 4,925 of record NW_027010067.1, read on the forward strand.
TACAGTAGGGGGAGTGCTGCTCAGCGTGAGTTAATACAGTAGGGTGAGTGGGAGGCAATACAGTAGGGGGGAGGGCTGCTCAGCGTGAGGTAATACAATAGGGGGAGTGCTGCTCAGCGTGAGGTAATACAGTAGGGAGTGCTGCTCAGCGTGAGTTAATACAGTAGGGTGAGTGCTGCTCAGCGTGAGGTAATACAGTAGGGGGAGTGCTGCTTAGCGTGAGGTAATACAGTAGGGGAGTGCTGCTTAGCGTGAGGTAATACAGTAGGGGGAGTGCTGCTCAGCGTGAGGTAATACAGTAGGGGAGTGCTGCTTAGCGTGAGGTAATACAGTAGGGGAGTGCTGCTCAGCGTGAGGTAATACAGTAGGGGAGTGCTGCTCAGCGTGAGGTAATACAGTAGAGTGCTGCTCCAGCGTGAGGTAATACAGTAGAGTGCTGCTCAGCGTGAGGTAATACAGTAGGGGAGTGCTGCTCAGTGTGGTAATACAGTAGGGAGTGCTGCTCAGCGTGGGTACAGTAGGGGAGTGCTGCTCAGCGTGAGGTAATACAGTAGAGGGAGTGCTGCTCAGCGTGAGTAATACGGTAGGGGAGAGCTGCTCAGCGTGAGGTAATACAGTAGGGGGGTGCTGCTCAGTGTGAGGTAATACAGTAGGGGGAGTGCTGCTCAGCGTGAGGTAATACGGTAGGGAGTGCTGCTCAGCGTGAGGGTAATACGGTAGGGGAGTGCTGCTCAGCGTGAGGTAATACAGTAGGGGAGTGCTGCTCAGTGTGAGGTAATACAGTAGGGGAGAGCTGCTCAGCGTGAGGTAATGTAATATAGTAGGGAGTGCTGCTCAGCGTGAGGTAATGCAGTAGGGGAGTGCTGCTCAGCGTGAGGTAATACAGTAGGTGGAGTGCTGCTCAGCGTGAGGTAATACAGTAGGGGAGTGCTGCTCAGCGTGAGGTAATGCCGTAAGGGGAGTGCAGCTCAGCGAGAGGGTAATACAGTAGGGGAGTGCTGCTCTGTGTGAGGTAATACAGTAGGGGGAGTGCTGCTCAGTGTGAGGTAATACAGTAGGGGGAGTGCTGCTCAGTGTGAGGTAATACAGTAGGGGAGTGCTGCTCAGCGTGAGGTAATACAGTAGGGGAGTGCTGCTCAGCGTGAGGTAATACAGTAGGGGGAGTGGGAGGCAATACAGTAGGGGAGGGCTTCTCAGCGTGAGGTAATACCGTAGGAGTGCAGCTCAGCGTGAGGTAATACAGTAGGGAGTGCTGCTTAGCGTGAGGTAATACAGTAGGGGAGTGCTGAGGTAATACAGTAGGGAGTGCTGCTCAGTGTGAGGTAATACAGTAGGGGAGTGCTGAGGTAATACAGTATTGGGGAGTGCTGCTCAGCGTGAGGTAATACAGTAGGGGAGTGCTGCTCAGCGTGAGGTAATACAGTAGGGGGAGTGCTGCTCAGCGTGAGGTAATACAGTAGGGGGAGTGCTGCTCAGCGTGAGGTAATACGGTAGGGGGAGTGCTGCTCAGCGTGAGGTAATACAGTAGGGAGTGCTGCTCAGCGTGAGGTAATACAGTAGGGGAGTGCTGCTCAGCGTGAGGTAATACAGTAGGGGAGAGCTGCTCAGCGTGAGGTAATATAGTAGGGGAGTGCTGCTCAGCGTGAGGTAATGCAGTAGGGGGGAGTGCTGCTCAGCGTGAGGTAATATAGTAGGGGAGTGCTGCTCAGCGTGAGGTAATACAGTAGGGGAGTGCTGCTCAGCGTGAGGTAATACAGTAGGGGAGTGCTGCTCAGCGTCAGGTAATACAGTAGGGGGAGTGCTGCTCAGCGTAAGATAATACAGTAGGGGAGTGCTGCTCAGCGTGAGGTAATACAGTAGGGGAGTGCTGCTCAGCGTGAGGTAATACAGTAGAGGAGTGCTGCTCAGCGTGAGGTAATACGGTAGGGGGAGAGCTGCTCAGCGTGAGGTAATACAGTAGGGGGGTGCTGCTCAGTGTGAGAGGTAATACAGTAGGGGGAGTGCTGCTCAGCGTGAGGTAATACGGTAGGGGAGTGCTGCTCAGCGTGAGGTAATACGGTAGAAGTGCTGCTCAGCGTGAGGTAATACAGTAGGGGAGTGCTGCTCAGTGTGAGGTAATACAGTAGGGGAGAGCTGCTCAGCGTGAGGTAATGTAATATAGTAGGGGAGTGCTGCTCAGCGTGAGGTAATGCAGTAGGGGGAGTGCTGCTCAGCGTGAGGTAATACAGTAGGTGGAGTGCTGCTCAGCGTGAGGTAATATAGTAGGGGGAGTGCTGCTCAGCGTGAGGTAATACAGTAGGGAGTGCTGCTCAGCGTGAGGTAATACAGTAGGGGGGAGTGCTGCTCAGCGTCAGGTAATACAGTAGGGGGAGTGCTGCTCAGCGTAGGGTAATACAGTAGGGGAGTGCTGCTCAGCGTAAGGTAATACAGTAGGGGGAGTGCTGCTCAGCGTAAGGTAATACAGTAGGGGGAGTGCTGCTCAGCGTGAGGTAATACAGTAGAGGGAGTGCTGCTCAGCGTAAGATAATACAGTAGGGGAGTGCTGCTCAGCGTGAGGTAATACAGTAGGGGAGTGCTGCTCAGCGTGAGGTAATACAGTAGAGGGAGTGCTGCTCAGCGTGAGGTAATACAGTAGGGGAGTGCTGCTCAGCGTCAGGTAATACAGTAGGGAGTGCTGCTCAGCGTAGGGTAATACAGTAGGGGAGTGCTGCTCAGCGTAAGGTAATACAGTAGGGGAGTGCTGCTCAGCGTAAGGTAATACAGTAGGGGAGTGCTGCTCAGCGTGAGGTAATACAGTAGGGGAGGGCTGCTCAGCGTGAGGTAATACAGTAGGGGAGTGCTGCTCAGCGTGAGTTAATACAGTAGGGTGAGTGGGAGGCAATACAGTAGGGGGGAGGGCTGCTCAGCGTGAGGTAATACAATAGGGGGGAGTGCTGCTCAGCGTGAGGTAATACAGTAGGGGGAGTGCTGCTCAGCGTGAGTTAATACAGTAGGGTGAGTGCTGCTCAGCGTGAGGTAATACAGTAGGGGGGAGTGCTGCTTAGCGTGAGGTAATACAGTAGGGGGAGTGCTGCTTAGCGTGAGGTAATACAGTAGGGGGAGTGCTGCTCAGCGTGAGGTAATACAGTAGGGGGAGTGCTGCTTAGCGTGAGGTAATACAGTAGGGGAGTGCTGCTCAGCGTGAGGTAATACAGTAGGGAGTGCTGCTCAGCGTGAGGTAATACAGTAGGGGAGTGCTGCTCAGCGTGAGGTAATACAGTAGGGGAGTGCTGCTCAGCGTGAGGTAATACAGTAGGGGGAGTGCTGCTCAGTGTGAGGTAATACAGTAGGGAGTGCTGCTCAGCGTGAGGTAATACAGTAGGGGAGTGCTGCTCAGCGTGAGGTAATACAGTAGAGGAGTGCTGCTCAGCGTGAGGCCACGGTAGGGGAGAGCTGCTCAGCGTGACGTAATACAGTAGGGGGTGCTGCTCAGTGTGAGGTAATACAGTAGGGGGAGTGCTGCTCAGCGTGAGTACAGTAGGGGGAGTGCTGCTCAGCGTGAGGTAATACAGTGGGGAGTGCTGCTCAGCGTGAGGTAATACAGTAGGGGAGTGCTGCTCAGTGTGGTAATACAGTAGGGGAGAGCTGCTCAGCGTGAGGTAATGTAATATAGTAGGGGAGTGCTGCTCAGCGTGAGGTAATGCAGTAGGGGAGTGCTGCTCAGCGTGAGGTAATACAGTAGGTGGAGTGCTGCTCAGCGTGAGGTAATATAGTAGGGGGAGTGCTGCTCAGCGTGAGGTAATACAGTAGGGGAGTGCTGCTCAGCGTGAGGTAATACAGTAGGGGGAGTGCTGCTCAGCGTCAGGTAATACAGTAGGGGGAGTGCTGCTCAGCGTAGGGGTAATACAGTAGGGGAGTGCTGCTCAGCGTAGGTAATACAGTAGGGGAGTGCTGCTCAGCGTAAGGTAATACAGTAGGGGGAGTGCTGCTCAGCGTGAGGTAATACAGTAGAGGAGTGCTGCTCAGCGTAAGATAATACAGTAGGAGTGCTGCTCAGCGTGAGGTAATACAGTAGGGGGAGTGCTGCTCAGCGTGAGGTAATACAGTAGAGGGAGTGCTGCTCAGCGTGAGGTAATACAGTAGGGAGTGCTGCTCAGCGTCAGGTAATACAGTAGGGGGAGTGCTGCTCAGCGTGAGGTAATACAGTAGGGGGGAGTGCAGCTCAGCGAGAGGTAATACAGTAGGGGAGTGGGAGGCAATACAGTAGGGGGAGGGCTGCTCAGCGTGAGGTAATACAATAGGGGAGTGCTGCTCAGCGTGAGGTAATACAGTAGGGGGAGGGCTGCTCAGCGTGAGGTAATACAGTAGGGGGGAGTGCTGCTCAGCGTGAGTTAATACAGTAGGGTGAGTGGGAGGCAATACAGTAGGGGAGGGCTGCTCAGCGTGAGGTAATACAATAGGGGAGTGCTGCTCAGCGTGAGGTAATACAGTAGGGAGTGCTGCTCAGCGTGAGTTAATACAGTAGGGTGAGTGCTGCTCAGCGTGAGGTAATACAGTAGGGGGGAGTGCTGCTTAGCGTGAGGTAATACAGTAGGGAGTGCTGCTTAGCGTGAGGTAATACAGTAGGGGAGTGCTGCTCAGCGTGAGGTAATACAGTAGAAGTGCTGCTTAGCATGAGGTAATACAGTAGGGGAGTGCTGCTCAGTGTGAGGTAATACAGTAGGGGAGTGCTGCTCAGCGTGAGGTAATACAGTAGGGGGGAGTGCTGCTCAGCGTAAGGTAATACAGTAGGAGTGCTGCTCAGCGTAAGGTAATACAGTAGGAGTGCTGTCAGCGTGAGGTAATACAGTAGAGGGAGTGCTGCTCAGCGTAGATAATACAGTAGGGAGTGCTGCTCAGCGTGAGGTAATACAGTAGGGAGTGCTGCTCAGCGTGAGGTAATACAGTAGAGTGCTGCTCAGCGTGAGGTAATACAGTAGGGAGTGCTGCTCAGCGTGAGGTAATACAGTAGGGAGTGCTGCTCAGCGTGAGGTAATACAGTAGAAGTGCAGCTCAGCGGAGGTAATACAGTAGGGGAGTGGGAGGCAATACAGTAGGGGGAGGGCTGCTCAGCGTGAGGTAATACAATAGGGAGTGCTGCTCAGCGTGAGGTAATACAGTAGGGGAGGGCTGCTCAGCGTGAGGTAATACAGTAGAGTGCTGCTCAGCGTGAGTTAATACAGTAGGGTGAGTGGGAGGCAATACAGTAGGGGAGGGCTGCTCAGCGTGAGGTAATACAATAGGGGGAGTGCTGCTCAGCGTGAGGTAATACAGTAGGGAGTGCTGCTCAGCGTGAGTTAATACAGTAGGGTGAGTGCTGCTCAGCGTGAGTAATACAGTAGGGGGAGTGCTGCTAGCGTGAGGTAATACAGTAGGGGAGTGCTGCTTAGCGTGAGGTAATACAGTAGGGGAGTGCTGCTCAGCGTGAGGTAATACAGTAGAGTGCTGCTCAGCGTGAGGTAATACAGTAGAGTGCTGCTCAGCGTGAGGTAATACAGTAGGGGAGTGCTGCTCAGCGTGAGGTAATACAGTAGGGGGAGTGCTGCTCAGCGTAAGGTAATACAGTAGGGGAGTGCTGCTCAGCGTAAGGTAATACAGTAGGGAGTGCTGCTCAGCGTGAGTAATACAGTAGAGGAGTGCTGCTCAGCGTAAGATAATACAGTAGGGGAGTGCTGCTCAGCGTGAGGTAATACAGTAGAAGTGCTGCTCAGCGTGAGTAATACAGTAGAGGAGTGCTGCTCAGCGTGAGGTAATACAGTAGGGGAGTGCTGCTCAGCGTCAGGTAATACAGTAGGGGAGTGCTGCTCAGCGTGAGGTAATACAGTAGGGGAGTGCAGCTCAGCGAGAGGTAATACAGTAGGGAGTGGGAGGCAATACAGTAGGGAGTGCTGCTCAGCGTGAGGTAATACAATAGGGAGTGCTGCTCAGCGTGAGGTAATACAGTAGGGGAGGCTGCTCTGCGTGAGGTAATACAGTAGGGGGAGTGCTGCTCAGCGTGAGTTAATACAGTAGGGTGAGTGGGAGGCAATACAGTAGGGGAGGGCTGCTCAGCGTGAGGTAATACAATAGGGAGTGCTGCTCAGCGTGAGGTAATACAGTAGGGGAGTGCTGCTCAGCGTGAGTTAATACAGTAGGGTGAGTGCTGCACAGCGTGAGGTAATACAGTAGGAGTGCTGCTTAGCGTGAGGTAATACAGTAGGAGTGCTGCTTAGCGTGAGGTAATACAGTAGGGGAGTGCTGCTCAGCGTGAGTAATACAGTAGGGGAGTGCTGCTTAGCGTGAGGTAATACAGTAGGGAGTGCTGCTCAGCGTGAGGTAATACAGTAGGAGTGCTGCTCAGCGTGAGGTAATACAGTAGGGGAGTGCTGCTCAGCGTGAGAGTAATACAGTAGGGGAGTGCTGCTCAGCGTGAGGTAATACAGTAGGGAGTGCTGCTCAGTGTGAGCTAATACAGTAGGGGGAGTGCTGCTCAGCGTGAGGTAATACAGTAGGGAGTGCTGCTCAGTGTGAGGTAATACAGTAGGAGTGCTGCTCAGTGTGAGGTAATACAGTAGGGAGTGCTGCTCAGCGTGAGGTAATACAGTAGGGGAAGTGCTGTTCAGCGTGAGGTAATACAGTAGGGGAGTGGTGATCAGCATGAGGTAATACAGTAGGGGAGTGCTGCTCAGTGTGAGGTAATACAGTAGGGGGAGTGCTGCTCAGTGTGAGGTAATACAGTAGGGGAGTACTGAGGTAATACAGTAGGGAGTGATGAGGTAATACACTAGGGGAGTGCTGAGGTAATACAGTAGGGGGAGTGATGAGGTAATACAGTAGGGGAGTGATGAGGTAATACAGTAGGGGAGTGCTGAGGTAATACAGTAGGGGGAGTGATGAGGTAATACAGTAGGGGGAGTGCTGAGGTAATACAGTAGGGGAGTGCTGAGGTAATACAGTATGGGGAGTGCTGAGGTAATACAGTAGGGGGAGTGATGAGGTAATACAGTAGGGGGAGTGCTGTTCAGCGTGAGGTAATACAGTAGGGGGAGTGGTGATCAGCATGAGGTAATACAGGGGGAGTGCTGCTCAGTGTGAGGTAATACAGTAGGGGAGTGCTGCTCAGCGTGAGGTAATACAGTAGGGGAGTGCTGCTCAGTGTGAGGTAATACAGTAGGGGGAGTACTGAGGTAATACAGTAGGGGGAGTGATGAGGTAATACAGTAGGGGAGTGCTGAGGTAATACAGTAGGGGGAGTGATGAGGTAATACAGTAGGGGGAGTGCTGAGTTAATACAGTAGGGGAGTGCTGAGGTAATACAGTAGGGGGAGTGCTGCTCAGTGTGAAGTAATACAGTAGGGGGAGTGATGAGGTAATACAGTAGGGGAGTGCTGAGGTAATACAGTAGGGAGTGCTGAGGTAAACAGTAGGGGGAGTGCTGAGGTAATACAGTAGGGGAGTGCTGAGGTAATACAGTAGGGAGTGCTGCTCAGTGTGAAGTAATACAGTAGGGGGAGTGATGAGGTAATAAAGTAGGGGGAGTGCTGAGGTAATACAGTAGGGGGAGTGCTGCTCAGTGTGAGGTAATACAGTAGTGGGAGTGCTGTGTGAGGTAATACAGTAGGGGAGTGATGAGGTAATACAGTAGGGGGAGTGATGAGGTAATACTGTAGGGGAGTGATGAGGTAATACAGTAGGGAGTGATGAGGTAATACAGTAGGGGGAGTGATGAGGTAATACAGTAGGGGAGTGATGAGGTAATACAGTAGGGGGAGTGATGAGGTAATACAGTAGGGGGAGTGCTGAGGTAATACAGTAGGGGGAGTGCTGCTCAGCGTGAGGTAATACAGTAGGGGGAGTGCTGCTCAGCGTGAGGTAATACAGTAGGGGGAGTGCTGCTCAGTGTGAGGTAATACAGTAGGGGGAGTGCTGAGGTAATACAGTAGGGGGAGTGTTGCTCAGCGTGAGGTAATACAGTAGGGGAGTGCTGCTCAGCGTGAGGTAATACAGTAGGGGGAGTGCTGCTCAGCGTGAGGTAATACAGTAGGGGGGAGTGCTGCTCAGCGTGAGGTAATACAGTATGAGGAGTGCTGCTCAGCGTGAGGTAATACAGTAGGGGAGTGCTGCTCAGCGTGAGGTAATACCCACATGCATTGTTCCTTTTCAATCGCAGGTTGCAGGAAATCACAGAGAGGCTATACAGCTTCTCCTCATTGAGTCCCCTCATGTTCCTGTTGTTTTGGGATTTTCTTGGCTCCAAAAACACAAAAACACCCCGTTATTGACTGAACCATGAGTTCAACCCTAGGTTGGAGTCCGTTCTGTCATTCCCATTGCCTCAAACAGCACAGTCTTCCCCAAGACGTCCTCCTCAGGGCTTAAGTCAAGCCTCTGATGTCTCTGCCATCCCCGCAGAGTACCATGACCTCCTGGAGGTCTTCAGCAAGGCACGGGCTACTTCTCTTCCCCCACATCGTCCCTACGATTGTGCCATTGACCTTCTCCCAGGCATGACACCGCCTCATGGTCGGCTTTATTCCCTATCCGGACCCGGAGACCAAGGCCATGGAGGAGTATATTGCGACTCTCTGGCTGCTGGAGGCATCTGTCCTTCTGCATCTCCTGCCTGCTGGGGTTTTTTCTTTGTGGGAAAGAAGGACAAGACCCTGCGTCCGTGCATTGACTCCGGGTTCTTAATAACATAAAGATCAAAGAATCGTTACCCCCTCTAACACTCCTCTCCAGAAGGCTACCATCTTCTCCAAGCTGGACCTTGGGAATGCCTACCACCTGTTTCGGATATACGCGAAGGAGATTGAGTTAGAAGACAACCTTCAACACTGCCAGTGGACATTGTGAGTACCTGGTCATGCCGTTTGGACTCACCTGGTAAACGATGTGTTTCCGGGGGCGTGTAATAAATCGTTTCGTGTTCGTCTACCTCGAGCGACATCCTGTTTTCTTTTTCCAGAAACACGTCCTCCGTGTTCGACAAGTCCTTCAGTGCCTCCTGGACAACCAGTTATTTGTGAAAGCGGAGAAATAAGAGTTTCCAACATTCTACCTTCTCCTTTCTGGGATACGTCATCGCTGAAGGAACTGTCCAGATGGACCCGGAAAAGGTGAAAGCGGTAGTGGATTGGTCCCAACCTACGTCCAGGGTTGCAGCTACAAGAATGTGGAATATCTCCGCACAGCCAAGCGCCTTAACTCCAGGCAGGCCTGGTGGCCCGGTGGGCCGATGACCCGGTGGGCTCTGTTATTCACCAGGTTCATACTTCACCATTTCCTATCGCCCAGGGTCCAAGAATGTTAAACCCAACGCCCTGGTTGGTGTGTTTGAAACATGAAGGTATTACAGACCCGGTCAGGGAGAGGGCCTGATTTAAAAACAATGTCTCTAAACGTCTAGATAAAGCTGTGGTTAGGAGTTTTTTTTATTTTAAAGACAGTAAACAAACGTTGACTTTTCGAAACCTCTAATCTAGGCTGTGGGAGATGAATAACAGTGTGCATGAGTTTGCGCGTGTGTGGTGAGTTTGTGTGCGTGCGTGCGTATGTGTGTGTGTTGTGGACTATACATCAGCATGCACTAACTAGAGAATAAAGTACTGGTTACAGACTGACCATGTGAATGCAGGTGAAAGCTATGATCCCTTATTGATGTCTCTTGTCAAATTCACTTCAATCAGTGTAGAAGAAGGGGAGAGACGGGTTAAAGAAGGACTTTTATACCTTGAAGCAATTGAGACATGGATGGTGTATGTGAGCCATTCAGAGGTGAATGGACAAGACAAAATCTGTAAGTGCCTTTAAACCGGTTATGGTAGTAGGTGCGAGGAGCACCATTTTGAGTGTGTCAAGAACTGCAACTCTGCTGGGTTTTTCACTCTCAACAGTTTCCCGTGTGTATCTAGAATGGTCCACCACCCAAAGGACATCCAGCCAACTTGACACAACTGTTGGAAGCATTGGAGTCAACCTGGGCCAGCGTCCCTGTGGAACGCTTTCAACACCTTGTAGAGTCCATGACCCGACAATTGCAAATGGGGTTGCAACTCAATGTTGGTTCCTAGTGTTTTGTACACTGTGTATTTATTTAAAGACAATTATGAGAGTTTTAGCACGCTTGAAAAATATCAGAACACTTTTCCTGTCCGGCATGGTGAGAAAGATCAAGGCACTCTGCTGTTCATTTCGTTTTTGTTTTCCCCACACATTGTACATCGTTTAGTTACGCTTTGGGGTAAATTGGATATTTTTTAAAAATACTGTTAAAAAAGAAAAGAGGAATAAGCACATATACAACCATTTATGTTACATGTACGTAACGTTGTAAAAATTAAGTATACCAGTATAAGACTGGTAAGTACGGGTCGGTCCAGATGAGAGACTAAGTACTGGTCCGGTCCAGATGAGACTAAGTACTGGTCGGTCCAGATGAGAGACTAAGTACTGGTCCCGGTCCAGATGCGAGACTAAGTACTGGTCCGGTCCAGATGAGAGACTAAGTACTGGTCCGGTCCAGATGAGAGACTAAGTACTGGTCCGGTCCAGATGCGAGACTAAGTACTGGTCCGGTCCAGATGAGAGACTAAGTACTGGTCGGTCCAGATGAGACTAAGTACTGGTCCGGTCCAGATGAGACTAAGTACTGGTCCGGTCCAGATGAGACTAAGTACTGGTCCGGTCCAGATGAGAGATTAAGTACGGGTCCGGTCCAGATGAGACACTAAGTACTGGTCCGGTCCAGATGAGAGACTAAGTACCGGTCCAGATGAGACTTAAGTACTGGTCCGGTCCAGATGAGAGACTAAGTACTGGTCCGGCCAACGACAGCTGTCACTGTCAGTGCCTTTATGACATGTCTCAAGCTTAGCATTTGAAAGTGTAACGGGAATGAGAGAGTTCATGTTTTTAGCTGATCTGAGGCGCTTATCTCTCTGTGTAAATATTGTTGCTTGCTGCTAAGCTGTCTGCTGTAAGCTACACAGGGCTCAAAGGGGCTGGTGAGGAGGCAGGGAGGCAGCAGAGGCCTGACACACTGGTCACACACATGCACATGCACACACACACACACTGCTGATGTCTGTTCTGGACCTAAGAATGCCAACACACAGCTGCACACACACACACATGCAAGCACACACACACTCACGCGCACACGCCCAGCCCACCACTCGGACGGAAGGACTTTCTCTATGTCTCTCTCTCTCTCTCTCTCTCTCTCGCTCTCTCTCTCGCTCTCTCTCTTCTCCATAGCAGCTATCTCTCCACCTCGTTCTCTCTCTCTCTCTCTCTCTCTCTCTCTCTCTCTCTCTCTCTCCAACTCTCTCTCTCTTTCTCTCTTTCTCTCTTCTCCATAGCAGCTATCTCTCTCTCTCTCTCTCTCTCTCTCTCTCTCTCTCTTTCTCTCTTCTCCATAGCAGCTATCTCTCTCTCTCTCTCTCTCTCTCTTGCTCTCTCTCGCTTTCTCTTCTCCATAGCAGCTATCGCTCCATCTCCCTCTCTCCTCTCTCTCTCTCTCTCTCCTCCATAGCAGCTCTCTCTCTCTCCCTCTCTCTCTCTCTCTCTCTCTCTCTCTCTTCTCCATAGCAGCTCTCTCTTTCTCTCTCTTCTCCATAGCAGCTATGTCTCTCTCTCTCCTCTCTCTCTCTCTCTCCTCTCTCTCTCTTCTCCATAGCAGCTATGTCCCTCTTTCTCTCTCACACTATTCTCCTATTGCTGTGGAGAAAATTAACAAAAATATACTTACTTAGACTTATTAGCTACTGAATACAGATAATGTCAATAACAAGACATTTAAGGACGCACGTAATTGACACAACAGTTATTGTTGGCTAAAACATGAATAGTGGACTGACTGACCCAAAGGGCCTGACAATTCATTAGGAGCTTTTCATGTGCATATGCACATGAGTGCTCTGTGTGTACTGGAGAGGTTTTTGTGGGCTATTTTTCACACCGTGTGTGAGATGGGCCACGGGCCGACACATGCACACACGCACACGCACGCACACACACACACACACACACACACACACACACACACACACACACACACACACACACACACACACACACACACACACACACACAGTATCACCTCTGTATTCTCTGAAGTGTTACGGAATATGTCCCCCTCCTCCCTTCTCCTCTCCTCCCCTCTCATCCCCCTCCACACTTCTCCTCTCCTCCCCTCCTCTACTCCTCTCCCTCCTTTCCTCTTCTCTCCTCCACTCTTCTCCTCTCCTCTCCTTTCACCTCCTCATCTCTTCTTCCCCCTCTCTCCCCTCTCTTCGCCCCTCCTCTCTTCTCCCTCTTCTCCCCTCCTCTTCTTCTCCTCTCCTTTCCTCTCCCCTCTTCTCTTCTCCCCTCCTCTTCTTCTCCTCTCCTTTCCTCTTCTCCCCTCTTCTCTTCTCCTCTCCTTTCCTCTCTCCTTTCCTCCTCTCCTTTCCTTCCCTCTCCTCTGCGACCACTGAGCCTCATTTAGGAGCATTCAGAAAGGAGATGATGGTTCATTGAACCATTAATAAATAATAATTGTGTTTTGTGGGTTTGGATTCACGTCACAAATGGTACCCTATTCCTATTTAGTGCACTCCCCATAGGTCTCTGGTCAAAAGTAGTGCACTAAATAGGGGATAGTAGTGATCCATTTGGGACAACCTAGATCTCTAGAAGGAGATGAATAAATGGGATGGTGATGGTGCTAACAAACCAGGGGAGGAAGTTTCCACGACAAAACAGGAAATTAAATCTCCACTCATTGCTCTTCTTCCTGTGGTGAGTACTGATGTGCTATCTATGTAGATATTATTCTCCTGGCATGAATACAGAGTGGTTGTTGGAGAGACACATGCTGGGCTTTTTTTTTTAACCTCAAGGTTTTGGGGCTAAATAAAAAAAAACGAACCATGATTTAGATCAGTACTTTTACATTTGAATGTGACGTCCAAGTCAGTTAGTATGCCACTGATACTTTGGATCATGTTAAATGTACACAACAATGATGTGGGTTTTAATGGTTTCAACGGTGACATTCAACAGTTGTCTTCATAAGTGCTAACTGGCTCTACGTTGTGAAGGATCCCTACGGTTGGGGAAAAGCACTTTTGCTACACTCGCATTAACATCTGCTAACCATGTGTATGTGACCATTAACATCTGCTAACCATGTGTATGTGACAAATAAAATTGGATTTGATTTGATTTGAAAAGCATTTTAAGAAGAAAAAGGAAGCTCCTAACCAGGGTTTGGGGTGAAAAAAAAATTAATTTCAATTCCAGTCAATTCAGAAAGTACACTGAAATTCCAATTCAATTATTTTCAATGAGGAATTGGAATGGAATCTGAGCAGCTAACCGATCGCTGCAGCGGTACATAATCTATTGGTAAATAGCCCACCCATTTTCACCTACCTCATCCCCACAGTTTTTATTTATTTACTTTTCTGCTCTTTTGCACACCAATATCTCTACCTGTACATGATCATTTATCAATCATTTATCAATCCAGTGTTAATCTGCAATATTGTAATTATTCGCCTACCTCCTTATGCCTTTTGCACACATTGTATATAGACTCCCCTTTTTTCTACTGTGTTATTGACTTGTTAATTGTTTACTCCATGTGTAACTGTGTTGTCTGTTCACACTGCTATGCTTTTATCTTGGCCAGGTCGCAGTTGTAAATGAGAACTTGTTCTCAACTAGCCTACCTGGTTAAATAAAGGTGAAATAAAATAAAAAAAAATAAAAATGGAATTCGGTTAACTTTCTGAATTGACTAGAATTGAAATGGAATTGACCCCAATCCTGCTTCTAACAGCTAGGATGTGGATCAATCTCTGGCAGTTTACCAGGGAGGGGCCCCAGTTCTAAAGTGTAGGCCATCGTGTACCTGTGTTCTGCCATTGGGGACCATGTTGAGGTATGTGCCTATTAATGTAGTTATCTGTGTACCTGTGTTCTGCCATTGGGGACCATGTTTAATGAACCACTTCCATCCTATCTGTCCCCCACCTCGCCTGTCTTGTTTCAGACTGGCCCTCCTCAGACAAGGGCTGGCCTCTATCCCCACGATAGATAGTCCGATCCATCCCTCCCCTCTTCCCCCACGATAGATAGTCCGATCCATCCCTCCCCTCTTCCCCACGATAGATAGTCCGATCCATCCCTCCCTCTTTCCCCACGATAGATAGTCCGATCCATCCCGCCCCTCTTCCCCACAATAGATAGTCCGATCCATCCCTCCCCTCTTCCCCACGATAGATAGTCGATCCATCCCTCCCCTCTTCCCCACGATAGATAGTCCGATCCATCCCTCCCTCTTCCCCCACGATAGATAGGCCGATCCATCCCTCCCTCTTCCCCACGATAGATAGTCCGATCCATCCCTCCCCTCTTCCCCCACGATAGATAGTCCGATCCATCCCTCCCCTCTTCCCCCACGATAGATAGTCCGATCCATCCCTCCCCTCTTCCCCACGATAGATAGTCCGATCCATCCCTCCCTATTCCCCAAGATAGATTGTCCGATCCATCTCTCCCCTCTTCCCCACAATAGATAAACCAGTCCATCTCTCCTCTCTTCCCCACGATAGATAGTCCGATCCATCCCTCCCCTATTCCCCAAGATAGATTGTCCGATCCATCTCTCCCTCTTCCCCACAATAGATAAACCAGTCCATCTCTCCTCTCTTCCCCCACGATAGATAGTCGATCTAACCCTCCCCTATTCCCCCACGATAGATTGTCCGATCCATCTCTCCCCTCTTCCCCCACAATAGATAAACCAGTCCATCTCTCCCCTCTTCCCCCACGATAGATAGTCCGATCCATCCCTCCCCTCTTCCCCCACGATAGATAGTCCGATCCATCCCTCCCCTCTTCCCCCACGATAGATAGTCCGATCCATCCCTCCCCCTCTTCCCCCACGATAGATAGGCCGATCCATCCCTCCCTCTTCCCCCACGATAGATAGTCCGATCCATCCCTCCCCTCTTCCCCCACGATAGATTGTCCGATCCATCTCTCCCCTCTTCCCCCACGATAGATTGTCCGATCCATCTCTCCCCTCTTCCCCCACGATAGATAGTCCGATCCATCCCTCCCCTCTTCCCCACGATAGATTGTCCGATCCATCTCTCCCTCTTCCCCCACGATAGATAGTCCGATCCATCCCTCCCCTCTTCCCCACGATAGATTGTCCGATCCATCTCTCCCTCTTCCCACGATAGATAGTCCGATCCATCCCTCCCCTCTTCCCCACGATAGATAGTCCGATCCATCCCTCCCCTCTTCCCCACGATAGATAGTCCGATCCATCCCTCCCTCTTCCCCCACGATAGATTGTCCGATCCATCTCTCCCTCTTCCCCACGATAGATTGTCCGATCCATCCCTCCCCTCTTCCCCACGATAGATTGTCCGATCCATCCTCCCCTCTTCCCCACGATAGATTGTCCGATCCATCTCTCCCCTCTTCCCCACGATAGATAGTCCGATCCATCCCTCCCCTCTTCCCCCACGATAGATTGTCCGATCCATCCCTCCCTCTTCCCCCACGATAGATAGTCCGATCCATCCCTCCCCCTCTTCCCCCACGATAGATAGTCCGATCCATCCCTCCCCTCTTCCCCCCCACGATAGATAGGCCGATCCATCCCTCCCCTCTTCCCCCACGATAGATAGGCCGATCCATCCCTCCCCTATTCCCCCACGATAGATTGTCCGATCCATCTCTCCTCTTCCCCCACAATAGATAAACCAGTCCATCTCTCCCCTCTTCCCCCACGATAGATAGTCCGATCCATCCTCCCCTCTTCCTCCACGATAGATAGTCCGATCCATCCTCCCCTATTCCCCCACGATAGATTGTCCAATCCATCTCTCCCTCTTCCCCCACAATAGATAAACCAGTCCATCTCTCCCCTCTTCCCCCACGATAGATAGTCCCGATCCATCCCTCCCCTCTTCCTCCACGATAGATAGTCCGATCTAACCCTCCCCTATTCCCCCACAATAAATAGTCCAGTCCATCTCTTCCCCCACGATAGTTAGTCCAGTCCGTCCCTCCCCTCTTCCCCCACAATAGATAGTCCATCCAACCCTCCCATCTTCCCCACGATAAATAGCACATCCAACTACCTCATCCCCATATTGTTATTTATTTTCTTCTCCTTTGCACCCCAGTATCTCTACTTGCACATTCATCTTCTGCACATCTATCACTCCAGTGTTTAATTGCTAAATTGTAATTATTTCGCATCTATGGCCTATTTATTTCCTTACCTACCTAATCTTACTTAATTTGCACACTGTGTATAGACTTTTCTATTGTGTTATTGACTGCACGTTTGTTTATCCCATGTGTAACTCTGTGTTTTTTTGTGTCGCACTGCTTTGCTTTATCTTGACCAGGTCACAGTTGTAAATGAGAACTTGTTCTCAACTGGTCTACCTGGTTAAATAAAGGTGATCTGGTCTACCTGGTTAAATAAAGGTGATCTGGTCTACCTGGTTAAATAAAGGTGATCTGGTCTACCTGGTTGAATAAAGGTGATCTGGTCTACCTGGTTAAATAAAGGAGATCTGGCCTACCTGGTTAAATAAAGGAGATCTGGCCTACCTGGTTAAATAAGGGTGATCTGGTCTACCTGGTTAAATAAAGGTGATCTGGTCTACCTGGTTAAATAAAGGTGATCTGGCCTACCTGGTTAAATAAAGGTGATCTGGTCTACCTGGTTAAATAAAGATGATCTGGTCTACCTGGTTAAATAAAGGTGATCTGGTCTACCTGGTTAAATAAAGGTGATCTGGTCTACCTGGTTAAATAAAGGTGATCTGGTCTACCTGGTTAAATAAAGGTGATCTGGTCTACCTGGTTAAATAAAGGTGATCTGGCCTACCTGGTTAAATAAAGGTGATCTGGTCTACCTGGTTAAATAAGGTGATCTGGTCTAATACAACACAATTTCAGTGCGGACCTCGTTGAAGACGAGGACAAACGAGTTTGACACCACTTGTCCAGTCCACCCAGCAACCCCCCACCCCAGGTCACATGTCCCAGAGGAGGGTTCAGACGTACAGACTGTTGACACTCATATCCACGTCCCCCTCCACTCAGCCCCCCCCTCCAACAACACCTCAAGCCTCATTAAACCCGTCCACAGGCCTGAACCATACAGCTCCTCCACCTGCTGCTTATTGCCTGTAATGACCGGGTCCCCCCGGACACCCACACAGCCTCACTTGCTTTTCAATTAAAAAAGGGACAGTGCTTTGTTAACCCTGGCGTCTGCTCCGAACATTATTCCACGGTAACATTGTTTGACTTGAGACGGTGAAGGAGGTAGTATATTACTGTAAACTATCTCTTGAGTTTCTATATGCTGACAGGAAGCAGTGAGAATATGGCTCCTCATTCCGGTAGCAGATTTATGTTTTGTAACCTGACACCAATCACTAATATGGCGGATCCACGAGGTGCCGAGGAATCCGCCTACAGCTTTTATTACCGACGTTTCAATCAAAGATCCCGTACGTGGTGTGTGTGTGCGTGTGTGCGTGTGTGTGTGTGTGTGTGTGTGTGCGTGCGTGCGTGCGTGCGTGTGCGTGTGCGCGTGTGTGTGTGTGTGTGCCGCTGGTTCAGTCAAGGTGGTGATGTTGGAGGCAGCTGTTTCTGCTGTTAGACTGTCACTATGATCAAATCGAATTGTATTGGTCACATACACATATTTATCAGATGTTATTGTGGGTGTAGTGAAATGCTTGTGTTCCTTGCTCCAACAGTGTAATAGTATCTAACAATTCACAACAATACAGACGCACAAATCTAAAAGTAAAAGAATGGAATTAATAAATATTAGGATGAGTAATGTCAGAGTCCGAAGTATAAATACATACAGTATATAGATAGATATACAGTACCAGTCAAAAGTTTGGACACATCTACTCATTCAAGGGTTTTTCTTTATTTGTACTATTTTCAACATTCTAGAACAATAGCGAAGACATCAAAACAATGAAATAACACATATGGAATCCCCCCCAAATTGTGAAGAGCCCTGCAGTTGCGGATGGTGCAGTACCAGGCGGTGATCCAGCCCGACAGGGTGCTCAGTGGTGCATCTGTAGAAGTTTGTGAGGGTCTTATTACGGGCCAAGCCACACTTCTTCACCACACTGTCTGTGATGTGTACGCTGTCTTCTGAAGTCCACGATCAGCTCCTTTGTTTTTGCTGACGCCGCGGGAGAGGTTATTTTCCTGGCACATTTAACATTACATTTAAGTCATTTAGCAGACGCTCTTATCCAGAGCGACTTACAAATTGGTGAATTCACCTTCTGACATCCAGTGGAACAGCCACTTTACAATAGTGCATCTAAATCATTTAAGGGGGTGAGAAGGATTACTTTTATCCTATCCTAGGTATTCCTTGAAGAGGTGGGGTTTCAGGCACCCTCCGTCAGGACCTTCTCCTCCTCCCTGTAGGCCGTCTCGTCGTCGTTGGTAGTCAGACCTACCACTATTGCATCGTCCGCAAACTTGATGATTGAGTTGGAGGCGTGCTTGGCCACTCTTTGTGGGCTATACTTGGCCTCGTCTCAGGATGGTAAGTTGGTGGTTGAAGATATCCCTCTAGTGGTGTGGGGGCTGTGCTTGGGCAAAGTGGGTGGGGTTATATCCTGCCTGTTTAGCCCTGTCCGGGGGTATCATCAGATAGGGCCACAGTGTCTCCTAACCCCTCCTGCCTCAGCCTCCAGTATTTATGCTGCAGTAGTTTATGTGTCGGGGGCTAGGGTCAGTCTGTTAGATCTGGAGTACTTCTCCTGTCTTATCCGGTGTCCTGTGTGAATTTAAGTATGCTCTCTCTAATTCTCTCTTTCTCTCTTTTCTCTCTCGGGGCCCCGAGCCCTAGGTCCATGCCTCAGGACTACCTGGCATGATGACTCCTTGCTGTCCCCAGTCCACCTGGCCGTGCTGCTGCTCAGTTTCAACTGTTCTGCCTGCGGCTATGGAACCCTGACCTGTTCACCGGACGTGCTACCTGTCCCAGAACTGCTGTTTTCAACTCTCTAGAGACAGCAGGAGAGGTAGAGATACTCTCAATGATTGGCTATGAAAAGCCAACTGACATTTACTCCTGAGGTGATGACTTGCTGCACCTCGACAACTACTGTGATTATTATTATTTGACCATGCTGGTCATTTTATAAACATGTGTGTGTGTGTGTGTGTGTGTGTGTGTGTGTGTGTGTGTGTGTGTGTGTGTGTGTGTGTGTGTGTGTGTGTGTGTGTGTGTGTGTGTGTGTGTGTGTGTGTTTTTGTATTTATTAAGGATCCCCATTAGTTCTTCCTGGGGTCCAAACAAATGAAGGCAAAAACACAAATACAACATTAACATTATTACAACACTACATATAACATTATTACAACACTACATATAACATTACTACAACACTACATATAACATTACTAGAACACTACATATAACATTACTACAACACTACAACACTACATATAACATTACTACAACACTACAACACTACATATAACATCATTACAACACTACAACACTACATATAACATTACTACAACACTACATATAACATTACTACAGAGCAGGTCAAAAATTGAAAAGTGAAAGACTGAAGTCACATACATGGGATGCTTTAGTGAATTTCAGAATGTCTGGAATAGAGAAGGCAGAAATAAAACAATTCAATAAACATTTGCAGCCAGTCATCCAAAACATAGCCCTATGCAGTTGTTAAATTCCTATAGAAGGTGGCAAAGGCTGAGGATGTGTGTTCAACAGGCAGACAAGTTTCAGACGATTTAAATGCATTCAAATCATTATTTGAATAACATTATATAACATTATTACACCACTACATATAACATTACTACAACACTACATATAACATTACTACACCACTACATATAACATTATTACAACACTACATATAACATTATTATAACACTACATATAACATTATTACAACACTACATATAACATTATTACAACACTACAACACTACATATAACATTACTACAACACTACAACACTGCATATAACATTACTACAACACTACAACACTGCATATAACATTACTACAACACTACAACACTACATATAACATTATTACAACACTACATATATCATTACTACAACACTACATATAACATTATTACAACACTACATATAACATTACTACAACACTACAACACTACATATAACATTACTACAACACTACATATAACATTACTACAACACTACATATAACATTATTACAACACTACAACACTGCATATAACATTACTACAACACTACATATAACATTATTACAACACTACATATAACATTAACATTACTACAACACTACATATAACATTAACATTATTACAACACTACATATCTACAGGTCAGACCCTGATGAAACAGTCACTGTTGGAGCAGGTCAGACCCTGATGGGAAACAGTCACTATTGGAGCAGGTCAGACCCTGATCATCCAGTCACTGTTGGAGCAGGTCAGACCCTGATGATCAAGTCACTGTTGGAGCAGGTCAGACCCTGATGAAACAGTCACTGTTGGAGCAGGTCAGACCCTGATGAAACAGTCACTGCTGGAGCAGGTCGGACCCTGATGAAACAGTCACTGTTGGAGCAGGTCAGACCCTGATGATCTAGTCACTGTTGGAGCAGGTCAGACCCTGGATGAAACAGTCAATGTTGGAGTAGGTCAGACCCAGATGATCCAGTCACTGTTGGAGCAGGTCAGACCAGATGATCCAGTCACTGTTGGAGCAGGTCAGAGCCTGATGATCCAGTCAATGTTGGAGCAGGTCAGACCCTGATGATCCAGTCACTGTTGGAGCAGGTCAGACCCTGATGATCCAGTCACTGTTGGAGTAGGTCAGACCCTGATGATCCAGTCACTGTTGGAGCAGGTCAGACCCTGATGATCCAGTCACTGTTGGAGCAGGTCAGACCTGATGATCCAGTCACTGTTGGAGTAGGTCAGACCCTGATTATCCAGTGTACTGTTGGAGCAGGTAAGACCTGATGATCCAGTCACTGGTGGAGCAGGTCAGATCTTGATGAAACAGTGACTGTTGGAGCAGGTCAGACCCTGATGAAACGGTCACTGTTGGAGCAGGTCAGACCCTGATGAAACAGTCACTGTTGGAGCAGGTCAGACCCTGATGATCCAGTCACTATTGGAGCAGGTCAGACCCTGATGAAACAGTCACTGTTGAAGCAAGTCAGACCCTGATGAAACAGCGACTGTTGGAGCAGGTCAGACCCTGATGAAACAGTCACTGTTGGAGCAGGTCAGACCCCTGATGATCCAGTCACTATTGGAGCAGGTCAGACCCTGATGAAACAGTCACTGTTGAAGCAGGTCAGACCCTGATGAAACAGCGACTGTTGGAGCAGGTCAGACCCTGATGAAACAGTCACTGTTGGAGCAGGTCAGACTCTGATGAAACAGTCACTGTTGGAGCAGGTCAGACCCTGATGATCCAGTCACTGTTGTAGTAGGTCAGACCCTGATGATCCAGTGTACTGTTGGAGCAGGTCAGACCCTGATGATCCAGTCACTGTTGGAGCAGGTCAGACCCTGATGAAACGGTCACTGTTGGAGCAGGTCAGACCCTGATGAAACAGTCACTGTTGGAGCAGGTCAGAACCTGATGAAACAGTCACTATTGAGCAGGTCAGACCCTGATCATCCAGTCACTGTTGGAGCAGGTCAGACCCTGATGATCAAGTCACTGTTGGAGCAGGTCAGACCCTGATGATCCAGTCACTGTTGGAGTAGGTCAGACCCTGATTATCCAGTCACTGTTGGACCAGGTCAGAAAATCATGATCCAGTCACTATTGGAGCAGGTCAGAGCCTGATGATCCAGTCACTGTTGAAGCAGGTCAGACCCTGATGAAACAGTCACTATTGGAGCAGGTCAGACCCTTATGAAACAGTCACTACTGGAGCAGGTCAGAAAATTATTATCCAGTCACTGTTGGAGCAGGTCAGACCCTGTGTGACAGGAAAGCTTCAAAAAACAAACTGTCTTCACCAAGGTGGACAGACACAATGGACTGTCAGAAGTCTGTCCAGCCATGGGCACTCCGTCTGTCCTCTCATCAGTGGTTCCTCTCACACTCTCACCATGGTGCACTCACTCATCAGTCGATCAATCCGATGAGCAGAGTACCCTCTCTCTCTATACCCTCTCTCTCACTCTCTCTCTATACCCTCTCTCTCTCTCTATACCCTCTCTCTCACTCTATACCCTCTCTATATATATATATATATATACCCTCTCTCTCTCTATACCCTCTCTCTCACTCTCTCTCTATACCCTCTCTCTCTCTCTCTCTCTCTTATATATATATATATATATATACACACACCTTTCTTTGTCTCTCTCTCTGTCTCTCTCTCTGTCTCTCTCTCTCTGTCTCTCTCTCCCTCTCTCTCTCCCTCTCTCTGTCTCTCTCTGTGTCTCTCTCTCTCCCTCTCTCTCCCTCGCACTCTCTCTCCCTCTCTCTCTCTCCCTCTCCTAAAAACAGCCACAATTACAACTTTCACCCCTCTGGGTGCTTCACCCCTGTTCACCTTCTCCTTAATGTGGCAAAGCTGCAGATCAATATGGCCCCATGTTGAAAGCTGTTGTGATGCCTGTTCTCATGGTCTGCCTCTTAATTGCCTGGCTGTACATCGGAGATGGATGTGTGCTTGGCCAGTCACACACACACACACACAGTGCAGATACACACAGCATTGGGCAGGCAGTGGAGGCAGGGGGCAGGAGACTAGAGAGCAGCAGTGTGAGAGAATGGAACAGTCAGTAGAAGATCAATAGGATTCACATCACAGTGTTGTTCTGTTGTGTTGTTGTTGTTGTGATGTTGTGTTGTTGTTGTTATTGTTCTGTTGAGTTGTTCTGTTGTTGTGTTGTTGTTCTGTTGTGTTGTGTTGTTGTTCTGTTGTGTTGTTGTTGTGTTGTTGCTCTGTTGTGTTGTTGTTGTGCTGTTGTGTTGTTGTTGTTGTTCTGATGTTGTTGTTTTTGTGTTGTGTTGTTGTTCTGTTGTGTTGTTGTTGCTGTTGTTCTGTTGTGTTTTGTGGTTGTGTTGTTGTTCTGTTGTGTTGTTGTTGTTCTGTTGTGTTGCTGTTGTTATGTTGTGTTGTTGTGTTGTTTGTTCTGTTGTGTTGCTGTTGTTCTGTTGTGTTGTTGTTGTTGTGCTGTTGTGTTGTTGTGTTGTTGTTTTGTTGTTTTGTTCTGTTGTGTTATTGTTCTGTTGCATTGTTCTGTTGTTGTGTTGTTGTTGTGTTGTTGTTGTTCTGCTGTGTTATTGTGTTGTTGTTGTTGTGTTGTTGTTTGTGTTGTTCTGTTGTTTTTGTTCTGTTGTGTTGCTGTTGTTCTGTTGTTTTGCTGTTGTTGTGTTGTTGTTGTTCTGTTGTGTTGTTGTTGTTCTGTTGTGTTGTTGTTGTTCTGTTGTGTTGCTGTTGTTCTGTTGTGTTGTTGTTCTGTTGTGTTGTTGTGCTGTTCTGTTTGTGTAGTTGTTGCTGTTGTTCTGTTGTGTTGTTGTTGTTCTGTTGTGTTGTTGTTGCTGTTGTTCTGTTGTGTTGTTGTTCTGTTGTGTTGTTGTTGTTCTGTTGTGTTGTTGTTGTTCTGTTGTGTTGTTGTTGTTCTGTTGTGTTGTTGTTGCTGTTGTTCTGTTGTGTTGTTGTTCTGTTGTGTTGTTGTTGTTCTGTTGTGTTGTTGTTGTTCTGTTGTGTTGTTGTTGCTGTTGTTCTGTTTGTTGTTGTTGTTATGTTGTGTTGTTCTGTTGTTGTTCTGTTGTGTTGTTCTGTTGTTGTTCTGTTGTGGTGTTGTGTTGTGCTGATTACAGCTGTTTCTGTGTATCCCACTGTCTGTTGACAGTGTCTGTTGAATCTTCTGTCTGTCCAACTGTCTGTTGAATCTTCTGTGTGTCCAACTGTCTGTTGAATCTTTTGTCTGTCCAACTGTCTGTTGAATCTTCTGTCTGTCCCACTGTCTGTCCCACTGTCTGTTGAATCTTCTGTCTGTCCAACTGTCTGTTGAATCTTCTGTCTGTCTAACTGTCTGTTGAATCTTCTGTCTGTCAACTGTCTGTTGAATCTTCTGTCTGTCCCACTGTCTGTTGAATCTTCTGTCTGTCCCACTATCTGTTGAATCTTTTGTCTGTCCAACTGTCTGTCCCACTGTCTGTTGAATCTTCTGTCTGTCCAACTGTCTGTTGAATCTTCTGTCTGTCCAACTGTCTGTTGAATCTTCTGTCTGTCCAACTGTCTGTTGAATCTTCTGTCTGTCCCACTGTCTGTTGAATCTTCTGTCTGTCCAACTGTCTGTTGAATCTTCTGTCTGTCCCACTGTCTGTTGAATCTTCTGCCTGTCCCACTGTCTGTCCCACTGTCTGTTGAATCTTCTGTCTGTCCAACTGTCTGTTGAATCTTCTGTCTGTCCAACTGTCTGTTGAATCTTCTGTCTGTCCAACTGTCTGTTGAATCTTCTGTGTGTCCAACTGTCTGTTGAATCTTTTGTCTGTCCAACTGTCTGTTGAATCTTCTGTCTGTCCCACTGTCTGTCCCACTGTCTGTTGAATCTTCTGTCTGTCCAACTGTCTGTTGAATCTTCTGTCTGTCCAACTGTCTGTTGAATCTTCTGTCTGTCCCACTGTCTGTTGAATCTTCTGTCTGTCCCACTGTCTGTTGAATCTTTTGTCTGTCCAACTGTCTGTCCCACTGTCTGTTGAATCTTCTGTCTGTCCCACTGTCTGTTGAATCTTCTGTCTGTCCCACTGTCTGTTGAATCTTCTGTCCAACTGTCTGTCCCACTGTCTGTTGAATCTTCTGTCTGTCCCACTGTCTGTTGAATCTTCTGTCTGTCCCACTGTCTGTTGAATCTTCTGTCTGTCCAACTGTCTGTTGAATCTTCTGCCTGTCCAACTGTCTGTTGAATCTTCTGTCTGTCTAACTGTCTGTTGAATCTTCTGTCTGCATCTGTTGAATCTTCTGTCTGTCTATCTGTTATCTTTTGTCTGTCCAACTGTCTGTCCCACTGTCTGTTGAATCTTCTGTCTGTCCAACTGTCTGTTGAATCTTCTGTCTGTCCAACTGTCTGTTGAATCTTCTGTCTGTCCAACTGTCTGTTGAATCTTCTGTGTTGAATCTGTTGTTGTGATGTTTTGTTGGATGATCGGTGAGGTTGAGTTGAGCAGGGTTCATACTGTCATGACAATCCTGGAAAGTTTTTTGAAAATGATCAAATCTGAAATATTTGGGAAAAGTAATGGAAACGTATGTAATAATTTCTGTTCATGTAATTTATTTAGGCACAGTTTTAAGATATTTTATCAATAAATTTTTTTTTTTAAATCACCATATCAACCATGATCAGAATGACAGTTTAGCTCGCCGTGTTTGTATCACCTGCGTGTCTGGGAGACAAGTGGGCGTTGCTCAAGGAAAGAGAGACAGTCACACATTGCGGCAGCAGGTAGGTCTATAACACGCGATAGATAACAGACTAATTACTAGGTAGCCAATTCAAAACATATGTTGTACCTCTAGTTAACATTTTTGCTATTATTTGCATTTACCGACACTTGAGAATAAGGCCATACAAAGTTGATGTACTATTTTGAACAATTCATATGATACATTTTAAACTATTATTTTTTTTGACAAAGTAGAGCAATTCACTTCGCCATTGTATTTTTTTATAAAAACATGTAGGGGGTCAACTTCATATTGCAGATATATTGTAGGTTCTATCAATGTAATTGTTTGCATAATTTCTAATCCCCCTTAATGTTATTATTATCTTTTACCTTTATGTGGACATATTGAAGCAGCATCTCAAGACAGTCGAGGGAGTTAAAGCTTGGTCGCCAAATGGGTCTTCCAAATGGACAGTGACCCTAATCATACTTCCAAAGTTGTGGCAAAATGGCCTAAGGACAACAAAGGCAAGGTATTGGAGTGGCCATCACAAAGCCCTGACCTCAATCCTATAGAAAATGTGTGGGAAGAACTGAAAAGTGTTGTCGAGCAAGGAGGCCTACAAACATGACTCAGTTACACCAGCTCTGTAGGGAGGAATGGGACAATATTCACCCAACTTATTTTGGGAAGCTTGTGGAAGGTTACCTGAAACGTTTGACCCAAGTTAAACAATTGAAAGCCAATGCTACCAAATACTAATTGAGTGTATGTAAACTTCTGACCCACTGGGAATGTGATGAAATAAATAAAACTGAAATAACTAATTCTCTCTACTATTATTCTGACATTTCACATTCTTAAAATGAAGTGGTGATCCTAACTGACCTAAGACAGGGACTTGCACGAGGATTAAATGTCAGGAACTGTGTGAAAACTGAGTTTAAATGTATTCGGCTAAAGTGTATGTCAACTTCCGACTTCAACTGTATATCAGCACGGTTGAATTCAATGACTTTCGTTCACTCTTACATGTTTTGTTTGAGCTGCTTTTGAAATCGAAAGTCAAATTGAGAACAGTATTGGCAGTGTTGAAATCACTTTTCATCATAGCAAACTAGGACTGATAGTTTGGTTCGCTAAACTAGAAAGAATGTGTCTGTTTTGGTTACCACAGCAACTACTGTAGCTATCCGGTCAACTTTGTTAGCTTCTTCAGTGGACGTTGAACACAATTTCTACCGGCAAATGTGTCGAAATTACAGCCATGGTATCAAAGGGATAATCAACTCGGGGGGAGCTATATGCGTTCTCTGGAAAATAATGCAACTCTGTGGGAGGTTAAGTCCACTCTGCTAATGCGTCATGGGAACACGCCTTCCACATTGTTCATTATTTTCCACAGAACACATAGGCCTCATTGATTATCTCTTACATAACGTAGACACTTCCCTATGAAGGATTGTGATCGTTAACAAGGGACCGGCAGTGGAGAGAATTCAACATTTAGGCATGCAGATATTATTTATTTTATATTACAGCTTGTGATTCCATCCTACATGGTCCCGAACATCATTATCCCATCGCAACATCTGTGAGACGCATACACCCCGCACACACACGCACACACACGCTCAGTTGTTCAACAGCTGTTCCATCCCCGAGCCCAGCTCAAGATTTAAACCATTTGCTTTGTGAATGGGTATACCATTGTAGCTGTTTGAGAGGCACCGCGAACATTGAGCAGGGAAGGGAGGATTTTATAAGCCCATGTCTATTCCTGTCTGATGGCGCTCGTATACCACCCTTCCCCCCAACACACACACACACACACAAACACGCTGGTCCCCCGTGGAGTCCCTTCTGCCCCGGCACCTCTGTGCAGTCAGACCATTATCATTATTGTGTGTTGCCTGCCCAGGGTTGCCAGGTCCAGCTAAAACTCCTAGACCAATGACCTCTCAAAACCCGCCCACAAGGCCTGAAAACTAGCCAAAATGGTTGTTGTTTTTTTGCAGGAAGAGATGACTTGCCACAATTATCCAATAAACCCTTTTCCCATAACGTTATCAAGCAAATTAAGAAGGAATATCAAAGTAATTTGTTCCGATCTAGGCTAAGAAGCAAAATTCGGTTTTCCATCAAAATAATAATAATGATTAAGCAATAAGGCCTGAGGAGGTGTGTGTAAAGGAGCGCGTAACTGGCGGTAGGGAAGTCAGGCGCAGGAGAGCAAAACTGGGTCATCAACGGAGCAGTTTTATTCATAAAACCACCGAAAACCAGAACAATCAACAAAATGGGTACAAAACCCATTGCTCACCAGAGAAAACGTGCACATGCACTTACAATAAACAACTCCACACAAAGACATGGGAGGGGGCCAGAGGGTTAAATACACAACATGTAATGAGGGACATTGAGACCAGGTGTGTGAGAAGATTTTTTTTATTTTATTTTTTATTTTACCTTTATTTAACCAGGCAAGTCAGTTAAGAACAAATTCTTATTTTCAATGACGGCCTAGGAACAGTGGGTTAACTGCCTGTTCAGCTGCAGAACGACAGATTTGTACCTTGTCAGCTCAGGGGTTTGAACTTGCAATCTTCCGGTTAGTAGTCCAACGCTCTAACCACTAGGCTACCCTGCCGCCCCGGGAGATAAGACAAAACAAATGGAAAACGAAAAGTGGATCGATGATGGCTAGAAGCCCGGCGACGCCGAGCGCTGCCCAAACATGGAGAGGAACCGACTTGCAATGTTTTATATCATGGGTGTTCGACCATCCTCCTGGAGAGATAATGGCTGGTCGACCATCCTCCTGGAGAGCTAATGGGTGGTCAACCGTCCTCCTGGAGAGATAATGGGTGTTCGACCATCCTCCAGGTGAGATAATGGCTGGTAGACCATCCTCCAGGAGAGATAATGGGTGGTCAACCGTCCTCCAGGAGAGATAATGGGTGGTCAACCATCCTCCAGAAGAGATAATGGGTGGTCAACCATCCCCCTGGAGAGATAATGGGTGGTCGAGCATCCTCCAGAAGAGATCATGGGTGGTCAACCATCCTCCAGAAGAGATAATGGGTGGTCAACCATCCCCCTGGAGAGATAATGGGTGGTCAACCATCCCCCTGGAGAGATAAAGGCTGGTCGACCATCCTCCTGGAGAGATAAAGGCTGGTCGACCATCCTCCTGGAGAGATAATGGGTGGTCAACCATCCCCCTGGAGAGATAATGGGTGGTCAACCGTCCTCCAGGAGAGATAATGGGTGGTCAACCATCCTCCAGAAGAGATAATGGGTGGTCAACCATCCCCCTGGAGAGATAAAGGCTGGTCGACCATCCTCCTGGAGAGATAATGGGTGTTCGACCCTCATTCAGGAGAGATAATGGGTGACTTCGGCTACTGACTTTGTCTTGCCTCAAGAAAAAACAAACAACCGGGAAAAAGCAAACCTTACCAAAGTCCAAAAACGACCAAAGCCGTCACGAAATGTAGTCACAACGTATGCACAAACTCTTCCCAAACTGTTTCGGCTGGGCAGACTCTTCTACTTTGTGAACAAGGCAGTTAACCCACTGTTCCCTGGTAGGCCGTCATTGTAAATAAGAATTTGTTCTTAACTGACTTGCCTAGTTAAATAAAGGTTAAAAATAAACAAATGTTATTGGAAGGTTGAGGTTGCGTATCAAAACTAAGAGACACTGTGTAATGGATACTCAGGGAGATACCCAGGGAGATACTCAGGACGAAAAAGGTCTAGGTTCAAGTGCAGAGCACGGCAAGTGTTTATTTCACAAAAGGCTGGAATCATGGTCACAGGCAGGCAATGGTCATAAACAGGCAGGTGAATCAAAACTAGGCCCGAAGGCTATAACTGGCTCTCACAAACGAGCTAGGAAAATCCTTAGTAGAGTCAAAACGAACAATACCTCACAAAGGCACAAACAGAATGAACTGAACTGAATAAGAAGCTGATGAGACCAGTTGAGTAACTAACACGGGTGAAATCAATGAACAAATATGAAAGACGGGCCTACATTCAAGAACACAAAGAAACAGAACACAAGGTTGACTAAGAAAATAAATACAGAACCTTACACACTACCTGACCGTTTGGTCTGTCATATTATATTTGTTCTATGTTCAATTGGTCAGATAATGTAATACAGTATTTACAGTGG
Source organism: Oncorhynchus masou masou (assembly GCF_036934945.1). Taxonomy (NCBI): domain Eukaryota; kingdom Metazoa; phylum Chordata; class Actinopteri; order Salmoniformes; family Salmonidae; genus Oncorhynchus; species Oncorhynchus masou. The sequence continues at coordinate 34,589 of NW_027010067.1, forward strand.
GCTTCAAAATTACTGGCACCCCTGACTGGCAATGCACAAACAATGCTTAAATAAATATAAACAATATAATAATTATAGAGATAAACTCAAAATACCAACATGTGAGAAATACTGTACTTTATTAATTTTTCAATGGAACCCAAGAAAATAATTTATTGATTTAATTAAAAATTAACGTCCTCCAAAATCAAGGTTTCACAATTAATGGCACCTTTGAAGATTATTGTAAATAACGTCTACCAAAATTAAACCACAAATTAAATTCCACTTAATTTAAGTGTATCTAAGTCTTAAGGAACTATATTGAGCCATTACATCACTTCCTGTTTCACTAGGGTATAAAAATGAGGTAACACACATGCAATATCCCTTTGTCATCCAACACCATGAACAAAAGAAAAGACCTGGCAGTTCACAAAGAGACAGATGGTCGTAGACCTTCATAAATCTGGTAATGGCTACAAGAAGATCCACAAACGATTGGATATACCACTGAGCACTGTCAGGGCAATTATTAAAACATTCAAAAGATATGGAACAGTTAAAAACCACACGGGTAGAGGACACAAATGCATTTAACCCCCAGGATAGGGAGGAGGATGGTGAGAGAAGGCATTTTGCCCCCCTCAGGATAGGGAGGAGGATGATGAGAGAAGCAACAAAATCCCCAAGAATCACTGTGAAAGAATTGCAGGCCTTGGTGGTGTCTTGTGGTCACCAGGTTTCAAAAAACACCATCAGACTCCACCTCCACAACCACAGGCTCTTTAGAAGGGTTGTCAGAAAGCCTTTAATGACCCCAAGACACAGACGCAAGCGCTTGGAGTTTTGCCAAACGTCATTTAAATTATGACTGGAAGAAGGTGCTCTGGTCAGATGAGATCAAAATGTAACGTTTTGGTCAGATACAGCACCGGCATGTTCGGCGTCGAAACAGAGATACAAGGGGAGGAACCTCATACCCTCGGTGAAACAGAGATACAAGGAGAGGCACCTCATACCCACGGTGAAACAGAAATACAAGGAGAGGTACCTCATACCCGCGGTCAAACAGAGATATAAGGAGAGGCACCTCATACCCACGGTGAAACAGAGATACAAGGAGAGGCACCTCATACCCACGGTGAAACAGAGATACAAGGAGAGGAACCTCATACCCACGGTGAAACAGAGATACAAGGAGAGGCACCTCATACCCACGGTGAAACAGA